>NW_022681471.1:127912060-128011278 GCF_009764315.1 Trachypithecus francoisi | reverse complement strand
TCAGCCCCTGCCACATAGGACATGCTCAACAGATATTTGTTGAACAAATTAATGCCAAAATCCATTTTCCTGTCTTATACGAATTCATTATTAAATGAAAACTTTAGACTTATTCTCAAGTTTCAGACAGAAAGTCGCTTTTTGGAGGTTGAGAAGATATTTATTTTTAATTAAGGCATAATTTACATTTAATAAAAATGCGTAACTGTATTACTCAAGGTTCTCTAGAGGGACAGAAGTAATAGGATAGATGTATATATAAAGGGGAGTTTATTAAGGAGCATTGACTCACATGATCACAAGGTGAGGTCCCACAATAGACCGTCTGCAAGCAGAGGATCAAGGAAGTCAGTCCAAGTCCAAAGCCCCAAAACTAGGGAAGCCGACAGTGCAGCCTTCAGTCTGTGTTCAAAGGTCCGAGTCCCAGAGTTGAAGAACTTGGAGTCTGATGTTCGAGGGCAGGAAGCATCCAGCTGGGAGAAAGATGTAGGCTGGAAGACTAAGCCAGTCTAGTCCTTTCATGTTCCTCTGCCTGCTCTTATCCTACCATGCTGGCAGCTGATTAGATGGTGCACACCCCAATTGAGGATGGGTCTGCCTCTCCCAGTCCACTGACTCAAATATGAATGTCCTTTGGCAATACCCTCATAGACACACCAAGAATGATACTTGTATCCTTTCAGTCCAATCAAGTTGGCACTCAATATTAACTATCACAATAACTTTTTGTGTTTTTTTAAAATTTTATTTCAAGTTGTAGGATCTTTTTATATGTTCTGATGAGTTTACACAAATATATTCACCTGTGAAAACATCATCCTAATGAAGATATAGAATATTTCCATCACTCCTGAAAATTCCTCATATCACCCACCCCCAAAACTTCGGGCAACTGCTGTTCTTATTACCATGGCTTTCATGTTGCCTCTTCTAGAACTTTATATAAATAGAATCATGTGACATATTCTATTTTGTATCTGGCCTATTTAACAACATACTCTTTCTGAGATTTATATGTGTTTCTGTTGCATGTAACAATAGTTATTCTTTTTTTTAATCTATTAGTAGTATGTCATTGTATGAATATGTAACAGTATGTTTATCCATTCATCTTTTGATAAGCTTGTGGGTTCCGCTCCATTTGAAATTATCATGAATAATGATACAATGAATATCTGTGTACAGGTCTTTGTGTGGATGAATATATGCCTTCATATCTCTTTGGTATATATCTATAAGTGGAATTGTTGAGCCATAGGGTAGTTATTAAAAGTGGTTGCACCATTTTATATTCTCACCTCAATACATGAGCATTCCAATTGCTCCACATCCTCATCAAAACTTAGTATTGTCAGTGGTTTTTAACTCTAGCCATTCTAATGGGTATGAGATGAGTATCTCATGGTTTTACTTTTTATTTCCTTGATAACGAATAACATTGAGCATCTTTTCATGTGATTGCTAGCTATTTACATTTCTTTTTTGGGAACTTTTTGTCCAAATAATTTGCTCATTTTCTATTTTTTTTATTTTTTGCATGTATTTTTGTTTAATTTTGTCTTTCTATGTTGAGTTTTAGAATTCCTTTACATATTCTGAACACAAATACTTGGTCTCAAAGTCAGTGAATTGCCTTTTCATCTATCTTGAAGAGCAGATGTATTTTTGATGAAGGACAATTTATGATTTTTTAATGTTTAGTGCCAGGTATTTGTATAAGGAGTCTTTGTCTACCTTTGTTTTATTGTAAAAGCTTCGCAATTTTAGGTTTTACGTTCAGGTCAAATCTCAGTTAATCTTAATTTAATGCTTGTGCAGAGTATGGGGTAAGGGATCAAAGTTCATTTTTATCCATATAGGTATCCAGTTTTTCCAATTCCATGTGTTGAAAAAGACTATTCTTTTCCCATTGACTTGCATTGGCAGCTTTGTTTAAAATCAATGGACTGCGTAAGTGGCAGGCAGGTTTTTTTTTTTTTTTTTAATATAATTGAACCTTTGAAAAGGCCAATCTTTGTTAAAAGTTGAACAAAAGTTAAAAGTGATGATGACAAAGGCCTTACTGGCTGTCCTTGTGGCTTTAAAGCAGATGATGGAGCAATGGAGCAAGTTTAGCATGGAAGGGTGGAGCAAGCTTTAGGGACCCTCAACATTATGTCTCAGGGGAAAGCTGAGACTTTCTTTATACCCAGAGATATATGTCAGCCAATTCTCTTCAGGTTGCATTGCCTCTGGTGCCAGTGTCTGGGCATTACCTATTACATCTGTCAGAGACATTTGAACCAGAGCAACTCCATCTTAAATAAAGGCTGGATAAAATGAGGCTGAGACCTGGGCTGCATTCCTAGATGGTTAAGGCATTCTAAGACACAGGATGAGACAGGAGGTTGGCACAAGATACAGGTCATAAAGACCTTACTGATAAAACAGGTTGCACAGAAGCCAGTGAAACCCCACCAAAATCAAGATGACGAGAGTGACCTCTGGTCATCCTCACTGCTACATGCCCACCAGCGCCATGGCAGTTTACAAATGCGTTGGCAACGTCAGGAAGTTACCCTATACAGACTAAAAGGGGAGGTATGAATAATCTACCCCTTGTTTAGTATATCGTCAATAAATAACCATAAAAATGGGCAACCAGCAGCCCTTGGGGCTATAGAGTAGCCATACTTTTATTCCTCTACTTTTTAAATAAACTTGCTTTCACTTTATGTTCTCGACCTGAATTCTTTCTTTGTGAGATCCAAGAACCTTCTCTTAGGGTCTGGATCCGGACCCCTTTTCTATAACACATCCACCCTAATTATTTTATTTTTGGCAAAATAATGTTAGATCCAGTAACATCTGAGAGGCCAATGTTCCATGGTCTCTTGCATATGAGGAAGGGCAGTTTACAGAGGGACAAAATGAGTCACCCAGTGTCACCTTGTCAGTGTGTGCCAGAGCCAGAACTATGCCCAAGCTAGAGAGCGGCCTCCCCTCTCTTCAAGCATGTTCCAGAATGTGTGTTTTGCATACTGTTCGTCCCACAAGATGGCCTGAGCAGGGGCTGTGCAGGTCTGGGATGCAGGGTGCTATGCCATTCTCCTGGAAATACTCTAAGCTTTTCAGCATGGTGAAGGATTTGAGAAGCGTCCAACACAGAACACTGTTTGATTTTGTTTAACTCAGCTTCCCCAATCTCATTTCATCACGGAAGCCTTTTATCAACTAGCTTGTATTAACTTGCTTCAATATATTCCCCAAGAGATGTGGATCTAGCACACGATGGGGCAGGTCATGTTAGTTTTCTCTTGTCGTTATTCTTGTCATCTGGATGGCAAACATTTACATGGGCTATCAATACTAGGTTGTGTTGGCCGCCATGAATCTAAAACCCCTGGTAGGTCTTGGTGTTTCCTAAAGATGATTTACTTAGATTCCTATAGCAGAGTAAAATGAGAAGGAAAGATAGAAATAGCCAGTGTTTTGGTGAGGACTGACGTAATGATTTTTATAAAACACACCTGATTCTGCATTCTGAATCCTCCAGCCTCCTCAGCATGCGGATGAAAAATTGGGGTGGGGCAAGACACACACATGCATACGCACACACACACAAGCACACACACACATACACACATACACACAGAAATAGTCCTCTGAGGATTCATTTAAGATTGGCTTAGAAGAGCTTTAGAAAAAAAAAAAATGTGAACCTTTCTGAAACTCTCAATGCCTCAAAATTAATCTTTGTTGAAATAACATGTTCAAGACCATTTTTAGGAGCCTGCTCCCAATCTCCATCATCCCTCCAGCCAGTCAGTGTTGCGTAAAGTGAACGAGATCAAATTGCCAATTAAGAATCTAAAGGAAGGCCATTGATTTACTCCATGGCAATGAACAGGTTATCCCCAGAAGGTAGCCTGTGAAATGCTTCATTGAATTCCACAAATAAATATGGGAATTTCTCCCCACCACTGTAATCCCTAAGTGCCAGTGTCTGCAGGGATATTTTCTTTTACAGCATACTAAATGAAAATCTATCAGGAGATTGAAATTGGCACTGATAAGTGAGCATTTCTCACCCCTATCACCTTGGGCTTGGGGAATGCCCTTGATACATTCAATTCCTCCCCCTCCTTGGGGTTTGCCTGGGAAGTCTCTATTACTTAAATTGTATCTTTTCCATATGTCGTTATTTAAGTGGCCACTTTCCTCAAAATAAAGCCTGAGAACCACCATTAGAAGTATGCTGTTACGAGCTGAGTCAAGGCCCCCTCACGCAATCCATGCATTGAAGTCCTAGCCCCCAGGACCTCAGAATGTGACTGTATTTGTAGGTAGGGCCTTTAAAGAAATGATTAAGGCAAAGGAGTCCAATCTTTTGGCTTCCCGGGCCACACTGGAAAAAGAAGAATTGTTGTGGGCCAAACATAAAATACACTAACGATAGCTGATGAGTGAAAAAACAGGTCCATGTATAAATCTCATAATGATTTAAGAAAGTACAGATTTGTGTTGGGCAACATTCAAAGCTGTCCTGGGCTGCATGTGGCCCTAGGGCTGCAGAATGGACAAAATTGGATTAAGGTAAAACAAGGTCACTAGAGTGGGCCCTAATCCAACAGGACTGGTGTCCTTATAAGAAGAGGAGATGAGGACATAGACCTACACAGAGAGGACACAGGGAGAAGACAGCATCTCCAAGCCCAGGAGAGAGGCCTCAGGAGGAACCAGCCCCGCTTACAGCTTGTCTGAGACTTCCAGCCTCCAGGACTGCGAGAGAATCAGTGTCTGTGGTAAGCAGCCCTGTGTGTGGTGCTTTGTTATGTCAGTCCGGGCAAACCCGTACAGACAGGTGCTTATGAAATCTTCCCAGTCACGTGGTTTGTACATTTCAAGCAGCCCTTTTTACCCATTTCATTTGGTGGCTGGGCCGAGCGGAGTACCTTTTAATTCCCATAACTCTAGAACTGAGCTCCATCAATGCCTCTGTTGCTGCCTCACTCCAGTCAAGCTTATTTCTCTGGTACCACTTCCCTTGTCTTCCACGCCTGACCCAGTTTTTCCCCAGAACATCTTTACACAGACCAGCTGCTCCCACATTCCCACTGCTGACTTCACTCTCTTACTCCCTGGATGAGTCGGGGCCTCTCATGCCAGCTTTAGTGATCACGTGACTTGGCCTGTGTGATCTTGTGACTGGGCAGAGTAACTTGGCTAGGATGCAAAACACCCAGATTTTTTTCGGTACAATTATGTACAGTACCTTGCCAATAATTTGAATTTTCTTGTCTCTATTGCAATATCTGTACTCAGTAATACGTGTTTATGAGTTTCACCCTGGATAAAAAATGAGCCATTATCTTCCTCCTTACAATATATAGACTATATTATTATATGTATAGACTATAGTAGTATAGAAAGACTGTATTATCATTCAATATATAGTCTAGACTATATATCTATTATATATATCTATATTTTTATTGAATGATAATTAGTCTACCTGTACTAGACTATATATCAAACAATAGTAAAGTCTAGCTGTACGAGTTTGCTAGGGCAATATAGAGACTATATCATTCTATATATAAACTATATGTAGAGTAATATAGTCTATATAGAGACAATATATATAGGCAGTATATAAACTTTATGTAAAAATATATAAACTATATATAGAATAATATAGCCTACATATAGTCTATATATACAGAATATATTATATTCTGTGATATATATAAAATATATATTATATTCTGTATATATAGTCTATATATAGAATACCTTATATTCTGTATATAAGTCTATATATAGAATACATTATATTCTGTATATATAGTCTATATAATAGTCTATATAGAGAAAATATATTCTATAGTCTATATATGGACTATAATGTAATCTATAGTCTATATATAGAATAATAATGTATTCTATATATTCTAAATATATAGGATATATTCTGTGTATATTATATATTTATATATATTCTCCTTTACATATATTCTCTCTATATTCTCATATATACGTGTGTGTGTGTGTGTGTATATATATGTCTTCCTGCTTTGCAAATGAAGTGTGAGAAAGTTCTCTTAGGATAAGCTCAGAAAAATCAGAGAAATATTAGAAGACACCTGCATACATGGTTGGTTCTGCAGCAAAGGTTTACTTATTCGGTTGTTAGCAGGCAGCACTTGAGCCAACTTCTGCAGGTGGCAGTATTCAGTGTTGGCTCGTCGCCACAGTTTTATCCCAGTGCAGCAGGCTCAGCTGGGAGACCTGCTGGTAACCAGGCATAGGGGAGCAGGGCTGTGATGGGAGAATGAGCTGAATCTGCCCGGAATGGTTCTGGCTTGAGACACTGTGCAAGCTAAACACAGCGTGTCACATGCGGCATGGTTTGGGTATCATGGATGCCTGAGGGAATTCAATGAGAGGTTTCCAGGAACCAATAAAATATGAAGTCAAACTCCAGCTGGTGAGCATTGGCAGGATAATTAAGTTTCCTGAGGAAAGATTTCTTCCTAAGGGAAGATTTAGGTATCAAAATCCCAGTCATTGTAGACAGCACCATGGGACAGAGTCCAATCCTAGAGGAGAGAGAATCGCAGGTTTCCCTGTCAGACACACCAGGGTTCCCCAGCCTCGGTGCTACTGACATTTAAGAAGATCATTCTTTGCTGTGGGACATTGTCTGTGTACCATCAGCACTACTGACATTTAACAAGATTCTTTGCTGTGGGAGGGGGTCTGTGCAATGTGGGATGTTCAGTATTGTCCCTGGCCTCTTCTCACTAGATGCCAGTTGCACCCGCTCCCAATGGTGGAAATCAACCATGTCTCTAGATATTACCAAATGTTCATAGTTGGTAGGAGGGTGGGCGTCACCCGGGATGGAGACCCACGGAACGAGACCAACAGCATGGGGGCCACACAGAATCTCAGCACCATGGACAAGATCAAGAAAGCCGTGCTGGGTGGATGTTGGGTGCCACTTCCCAAACTACAAAGGTGATGCTGGATATCTGGCACACTGTCAGAAGGATCTGAGGGCACGATTCTGCGGGGAAGAATTGAACGATCCATCGGTGACATCTGACCATAGCAGAGGAGCAGGGATAGTGGCGTTTCTGCCATGTCTTTGTCATTACAGGCCCAAGAGACAGCAGAGAAGGGAACAGTGTGACTTCATGGGCCTCTGATAATGGGTCTGCTTTGCAACAGGAATCAGCACCATTCCCTGTAGGCAAGGAGCACTGAGTCTGCAGCTTTTCTTCCCATCACTGCTGTGCCATGATTTTTGCAAAGATAGTGAAGCCTTGGGCAGGCTGCTGGGGCCCTTGGAAGGTCGAGTTAAAGAGAAACAATACACATTTATAGTTCTGAGAGGTTATGCAATATACCTCTCAATATGTAAGAACACCTTCCCCAGTTTATATAAGAATAAGCGGTCTCTGTTCTCTAAAAGCCAGAAGGCTTATGGGGGAGACCAACACACTAATTTAGGGCTTCAGTAGAGATTTCTGTAAAGTGAGGTGTGCCTCCCCTCCCTTTCATGTTTCCCTAAGTGATATGTCCCCTTCCCTGCAGATTGATATCTGATGATGCAAAACGGTTAAACAAAAGCCTCTCTTTGCTGATATGAGAATCTGAAGTTTTTACAGTGAAAAGTGCTAAATATATGTTCAAATTTGACATAGTATTTATCACTTTACAGCTAACGGTCTTTCTATGATGAATTGACTTAAGTGCTATGTACTGGAGAATTAGCACAAATTACCTTTTTAAATAAGGGGAAGGCTGAAGTGACAAGCTTGTCTCCCCTGGGGTTAACAAATACAGTTCTCTCTTAGAATACGGCACTTTAAAGTTGGAGAACTTCTGAGAGCTTGAGGGTCATTCAAACTGCAAGGTACCCTGTTCAAGTAATTCAGGTTCAGAAAAGTCAAGCACAGATATATGCAGTGATGTGTGCAAGGATTCACAGCTGGGAGTTTTTACTACATCCCCACAATGATAACCCTTTGCTGCCTTCCTTGATCACTTTTGCTACATCTGAATTTCATTCAGTATCATGGCAGGACCTTGGAGTATCTTTGTAATCACTGAAGGGTGCACCAAATATGTAGAGAGAAGCCATGCTTAGAAAAGACTTTAAGACAGAAGTGGAATTTTGGGAAATGGAAGTTCCAGTGAATGGCGTTAATCTATATAGCAGACAGAGAAGAGTAACTTCTCTCAAGGTGAACAGACCAGTAAGCAAATCCTGAATATGACCGAAAGAAGAAGACGTGCCCTGACAGGCTGGCCACAGCTCTCAGTTTTTAAAAAAGCAGGAAGAACACCTACAACAGTTCTCTGAGTAGTGGGGAACACTGTCTTCCTCCTTCCAGAAGACTGAAGAAATCCTCCTAGGTAATTACACCCGAGAACACAAACTGGAATCACACTGTTTTGTAAGGGAGCCCTTCATGCCTGGACAGATTCACTCCTGTTCAGTTCCATCCCCTCTGAGGCGTTGCTCAGATTCAGGTGCTACTGCTAGTAAAAGAATACATTGCAACTACGTGGGTCATGGCAGAATGTGATACTGTGATCTATTTAATCATGCACGCACACTCAGCCAAAGAAGGCTAGGTTATGTCACAGAAGTAAGAAGTAATTTGAAACATAATATTGTTTCAAAACATTTGAACACCAATCAATGTTACTCACAATATTGTCAAACTAAAAAAGAAGAAAAAACAAAAACGAAAAAAACAATGTGATCATCTCAGTAGATGTAGAAAAATAATTTTTAAAAAAACCCGAACTCCAGCCCTGATTAAAACCCTACAGCAGACTAAGAATAGAAAGGAACTCCTTCAACCAACCTGATAAAGGGCATCTACTAAAAATCTAAAATTCTTGTTAATGGAAAAAACTTAATACTTTTCTTTAAGTTTAGGAACAAAACAGAAATGCCCACTCTCCCCATTGTACTCAATATTTTACAAGAGATCGGAACCAGTGCAGTAAGAAAATAAAAATAAATGGAAGAGACTCAGATTAGAAAGGAGATGGTAAAGCCATCTTTGTGGATAGACAACATAATCAAAAATCCAATTGAATACACAAAAAAGCTCCTAGAACTATTATAATTGAGTTTAGCAAAGTGACAGGACACAAGCTCGATATACAAAAATCATGTACTATTTTATATACTAGCAATGAAGAATCAAAAATATAAAGTAATCAATACTGTTTTCAATAGCATCAGAAATATGAAATATTCTGGAATAAATTTGAGAAGATATGGATAAGACCTGTGCTCTGAGAACTACAAAATTCTTGAGAGAAATAAAAGGAGACATAAATAAATGGGGAGATATACATTGGTCATACGTTGGAAGACTTAATAATGTTAAGATGTTTAACTCTGAAAAATGGAACAAAGTTGAAAAACGAATGCTATTTGATTTCAGGCTGTGTTAGAAAGCTGCAGTAATCAAGAGAGTGCGGTATTGGCATAAAGATAGACAAGTAGATCAATGGAACAGCATAGATTCACATATATATGCACAACTGATTTTGGCAAAGCTACAAAGCAATTCGGTGAAAAAAGGATAGTCTTTTCAACAAATGGTGCTGGAACAACTGGATATTCATATGCAAAAAAAATGAACTTTGGTTTATGCCTACAAATAATACATACAAATAAACATACATGCATCCTAATGTTGCTCAAGATAGATCATAGACCGGTATATAAAACCTAAAACCACGAGACTTCAAGAAGCAAACAAACGGCAGAATCTTGAGACCAAAAATATGATCTCACATATGCATCCATTCTGAGTCAGTGTCTGATGATGAGTTTTTTATATTATGTATCATTTTTTCCTGCTTCTTTGCATGCCTCGACATTTTTGATTGGATGCCAAACACCGTGAATCTTCTTTTTAGGATGCCAGATATTTTTATATTCCTGCAAATATTTTTGAGCAACCTGCTCATTTTAGGTTAAGTTACTTAGAGACAACTGGCACATTGGAGCCTTGTTATTGCGAATCATTAGGGAGATTCAGAGCAGGACTCAGCCTGGAGCTAAATATTCCCCACTATTCACACAAGACCTTTCGGAGTAGTGTAGCCAAATGGCCCATAAATTATAAGGTTTTTTTCAGTCTGGCTGGTGGAAACAGGCACTTTTCCAACCCTGTGTGAGCACTACGCACTATTTTCTCTATTTCAGATGGGTCTTTCCCCAGTGGTTTGTGTGCCCTACAACCTACAAGACAGTCACCTGTGTCAAACATGATGCTTACCTTGTTAGTTTCCTGGATCTCAGGGAGCAGTGTCCTTCATGCCCTATTTCTAGAGTCATGAAACCACTTTCATATATTTTGTTTGTTTTTCTGGTTGTTTCAGGTACGAGAGTTAAGCCAGTCTATGTTTTTCCTTCTTGTCCAGAAGAGAAATCCCTCCCTTACTCATAGGTAATACTCCAGAGACAATGGCACATTCTAAATACCCTCATTTCAGAGAGAAAACAATGGAGGCCCAGGGCATTGCAGTAATTCTTCAAATGAGCAGTTCCTGGCAGTGTCAAATTTTGAACACAGAGGTTCTGGCAGTGGAGGCCAGAATCATACCATGTGCTCCATCATGATTTTCATGTCCTAATACTCTTTGGTCTTAACTGCTCCCATTGCCTTATTGACTGGACCTGTGGATCACTTTGTGATTAAGAATAGGACCGATCTCTACAGAGAAAACTTGAGGATACATTTAGTCCATCATGTAGCTACCATGGGAAATCTTACCCTTGCTGTACTCCTAGTTTTAATTTAACCTTTGAATCAAGTCTTTGTCATTTCCAGAGCTCCATTTTCCCAGCTCTGTTTCATGAATCCAGAGCCTGAGAAGCAGGATGTACTTCATGCAATATTGGTAAGCACCGACATCTCAAACACATACAGAAGGGTTCTGAGATCTTCATGTGCTGCATCACCTTTGCCCTCAGGACTTCTCTTGGCATGGATAAAACAGCTGTGGACTTCGGACCATGCCCTTCCTTTAGCATGGATTCTTAAGTAGAAGATAGAATTCCTCCTTTATCTCAGTACCAGCAGAAGGAAGGTAGAGGAAAGTACTGACGTGCCCAAGATGGTGCCCACAGTCCAGTTTGTTAATGATGAGAATGAAATGGTTTGAATGATACTGATGCCCGAGAATGCTGACAACGGCAAGGGATGAAATGATTTTGCAGGTGGATGAGAAAACTACTTGGGCAAAGAACAATTCAGTCTGTAATGCTGTAATTAATTTTGCGTAAAATCAGCCATACTATATTGTCCTGAAAATTAGGTAGTAGTCTATCCTTCACTTGCTTTTATGAGTTTGCAGCAAGTCTCAGAAATTGAGGTAGGATTACAGGCATTTTGTGAATGCAACATTCCAGTGAATGTCCTCAAAAGTCATACCCAGCCATTGCTGGTTCCATCCTCAACACCAATATGCACATCTGCATTTATAGCTATAGTTTTGACATATGCATATGGATATGACATACTCATATTAATAATAAATCAGTAAGATATGGATTAATGATAAACCGGAGAGCCCAACCACAAGTTTCATGTGCATAGTGTTGAGCAAATTTGCAACAACAAACTTTTGCCATTGACACCTCAAAGCATCACGGTTTAACCAACAGTTCATGACAATTCTACAGAACACATCTTCTCTGGCAGTGTTGAGTAATTGGATGGCAATGTAATAGAAACTCAGGGGAGGTGCATTAAAGGCATTTGTGGGGTGAACACTATATGCATTTTGGTTTCTGAGGGTCTCTAGTCTATAGCAGAGGCCCTTTCTTCCAATTGTTTTCAGGTTGCAAAGGAGTTAGATACCAGTTGAGGCGGCCGATTGGGATGATTTTTCTTCCCTATCAGTTTGTTCCAAAGCAAAAATAACTTTCCCATACACTAACCATTTCAATAAAAAGGCAACACATTACTTTTTAATATAATAAAAGGACATGTGTTTGAGCAAGAATATCATTTGCAGCTAGAAAAGATAAAATACTGGCCATGGTGGAAGAAAAAGACCCTGAGAGCTTCATCGAGCACTCCTCTGTCTTCACGACCTCTCTACACATGCTGAAGGTCAGGAGAAGAGCCAGAAAGCACCTGCCCTGGCGATTCCAGCAGACATGTGCATGAATTGGCTGCGCCGTTCTCAAAACCCCTCAGGCTGCCTCTCACAATGGCTCCGGGCCACCTCTCAGTGGCCAGTCCCAGGTGGTGATGTAATCCCACATCCAATTGCTAATACACAGGGGGCATGAGCTAGCCAACTCTGGGATGGGTTCAGACACTGGGATCACCCACACACTTTGCTACATTGGGCAGCATTTGGGATGGATAGTGCCAGCCATGAGGCTGATATTAAGCATTCAAACAGGAACAGCAGGTCCCTAATTGCATTTCATTTTTTGTTAGAGCATCTCCTTAATGCCACTTTGGATAGGGAACTGGGATCTTCCCCAAGTGACAAAGAGCAGCTTCCTATGGAAATGACAGGGAAAATGAATACATCATCTTAAGCCTTCATAAAGATGATGCTATACGTGGTTGTGTGTGTATTACAGACACGCTATTAACATTTAAACTGGTCCTGCAGTTTGCTACCCTGGGTGCTGAAGACATGAGAAGTCTTCACCTTTTGGCATCAGTGATAATAAGTTTGAGCAGCCGAACTGCCTGAGATGGGAGTCAGGGGACGAAGGTGAGGTACTGAGGACAGCTCTGACTCATGGACAAATAATTGCAATTTGGGAGAGAAAGAGCTGAAGGTTAGGTTGTTGGACAAGTAATTGCGGTTTTTGCCATTGAAAGTAATGGCAAAACTGCAATTACTTGTGGAACAACCTAAATAGTTGAATGGAGACCAGCATGGTCACCTGAGTGGCAAATTTTTCAAAAGGCTGATGAACTATGAGGCCCCTTTAAGGAAAGCCTTATTTCCTGGCTCGACATGGCAGCATCCCATTCAAATGGAAACCATCTCCTATATCCAGGGAAGCTCTAAAAAATAATTCCAGTGTTTCACCAGTGTCTCTAATAGGCACACACTAGAACCGCTTAAGCTCATATTCCCCCAATTGCTCTCCTCACTATCTCTCCAGCATGTCAGATGTCCACAAACCCTCCTTCCACTTCACTTTCCCCAATCTCCCTCTCTCTCTCTCTCTCTCTCTCTCATTCTTCCTGCATCTTCCTTCCAATACTATTCTTTTTTTCCCCTAAGATAAATTCCTGGATCTTTTTTAAAAAATCTCCTAATCTTTCAGAAATTTTTCATGTTACATCTGAATTCATTATCCTTGAAGAAACCAAGGGAAAACATTCCTTTTTGCTCTGAAGTTTTGCTGGAAAATCAACTCATGAAAGGCAAAATTAATTGGAGAAAAGTCAAACAAATCTACTATCCTGCACACAGGGAGCATCATAGGGTGACTAATAGGGCGATTACCCAACCCCATGCCTCCGATGGAGTGCAGAAGCTTTCACACCATCTTGAGGTTGAAGAATGGAGGCTTGCATTGTGGCAACACAGGCTATGGGAGGAAGAGAAGAGGAGGCCAAGCTCATAAGGTGGTCTTGTCATATAGATGAAACCTCCTGGGTAGTAGGCCTCAGAGAGAATAGACGGCGAATATTTCTTTCAGACCTTTAAAGATGTCAGACTCTCTGTCCATCTTTCCTACAGTAGGACGAGGAAGGAGGGTCTCCAAGAAAGCCTGGCTGCATCCATGCAGAATTTATCTGCAGATGCAAATCACCCCATACAAGACAGCTATGCAGGGCCTCCTCCTGTTTGCTGGCTTTCTGAACAGCCATCTCAGACTATATCAAAGAAATACATTTTGAAGTAAACAAGGTTTATTTTCTTCATCCTGATAAACATAACAGCTGCCTCCTAAATTGACCAGGTGGATATGTTACAGGAAAGAGGTCCCGATCGAGACCCCAAAAGAGGGTTCTTAGAGTCTTGCGCAAGAAAGAATTCAGGGCGAGTCCACAGTGCAAAGTGAAAGCAAGTTTATTAAGAGAGTAAAGTGGTGAAAGTACAGCTACTCCTTAGACAGAGTAGGGCATTCCAGAAAGTAAGAGAAGGAACACACCCACCCCTAGGTACAGGGCTTGTTTATACAGAGAATTAAAAAAGATCATGGGGAGATGTGCTCTGCTACAAGAGTCTGTGGTAAAGGATTAATTTTCTTAATTACTGTATTTTGCAAGAATAAACATTATTATCTATAAAGCAAAATTAGGAATGCTTCTATTCTCAAGATATCGAGATATCAGGACACTCCCAATTCTGGGTCTGTTTAGTGAACGTTATCAATCTATTCCCTTAACCGTAAACATCCAGAGGCTAGGAAGACCTAACTTTCTGAGAATGCCGCCCAGCAAGTTCCAGCCTCATTTTCCTAGCCCTCACTCAAGATGGAGCCACTCTGGTTCAAATGCCTCTGACAGATACAACACCCTTCTTGGAAAAGGAGGGAGGAAGGCAGGCCATGGAGAACCAGCAAGTTAGCATTCATTAGCATTTTTGCATTTATCAATAAACACAATCTCAAAGAAGACCACACTCTCATTGTGTTCCATGGGAATCAACCGCATTGCCATTGCAGAAATGAAGAACACATGGCCTGATCTATAAACAATGAATTTTTGTTTTCTTTAGCTTTTGGCAACAGTTGGTTTTCTCCAAAGTGCATTAACATATCAAAACCTCATTCATTCAACTCCTCAAATTTTTCTTTGATTTAGACCCAATACACCAAAGTCGTGCTGGTCATGAAAGACATTTGGGATTATGAGTAAAATTACAATCATATATTATTTTCCTTATTTATAATTGTGTATGCTTGATGATGACCAAAGTATAAAATGAATAGTTCTTTTACTGGAAAGGGATCCAGATCCAGACCCCAAGAGAGGTTCTTGGATCTCGCCAAGAAAGAGTTCAGGTCGAGTCCACAAAGTGAAAGCAAGTTTATTAAGAAAGTAGAGGAATAAAAGAATGGCTACTCCATAGACAGAGCAGCCCCGAGGGCTGCTGGTTGCCCATTCTTTATGGTTATTTCTTGACAATATGCTAAACAAGGGGTGGATTATTCATGCCTCCTCTTTTTAGACCATATAAGGAAACTTCCTGATGTTGCCATGGCATTCGTAAACTGTCATGGCGCTGGTGGGAGTGTAGCAGTGAGGACGACCAGAGGTCACTCTTGTGGCCATCTTGGCTTTGGTGGGTTTTAGCCAGCTTCTTTACTGCAACCTGTTTTATCAGTAAGCTCTTTATGACATGTATCTTGTGCCGACCTCCTATCTCATCCTGTGACTTAGAATGCCTTAACCGTTGGGGAATGCAGCCCAGTAGGTCTCAGCCTCATTTTACCCTGCTCTTATTCAAGATGGAGGTGCTCTGGTTCAAACACCTCTGACAGTTCCACATGTGCTCATGTTACTTCTGTTTTGGGGGAAAACATTGGGTGGCTTTGTACCCCAAGAGCTCGTCAGGCTTTGGTGTGTGCGCGGGTGGGCATGAGTAAAATAGACCATATATAACATCCAATTCTGGGAAGAACTCTGAGAAATCTCAGCTGCCAGGAGAAAAGAAAGACTTGTTTTTTCTGCTGATGCACAGCAGGTAAAATGAAATCTATTCTCACTTCCCGCAGTCCTACCAGCAAAGGCTGTTTAAACGGCAGGAAAACTGAAAGCAAGATTGCAACTGGAACATAGAACCGAGAACTTGCAATTTGCTCAGTCCCATTCCCCATTGCAGTGGGATGTATGGCCTGAGAAGAGAAGTTTGACAATAAATAATATCTCAGGATGCTGCTGTCATGGGCTGTGAAATACACAGACTTTATGGTCATAACAGCCTTTAAAGCAAGGACCTTTGTTTATTCACTAGGCCCCTCACCCTTCCCGAAATAGAGTGAATAGAGGGGCCTTTGAGGGGACCTAAAGAATGTGGTGCATTCGGTATGTTTAATTTCAGAAAAAATGCTCTCCTGGCCACTCAAAAACTAATAACATGTATGCAATAATATAACATGAAAATGTGTAAGTGCAATGCCTTAGATTTCGACTCTGTGTGCAGTGGCAGCTAATAGTGGAGGGTTTCGGGCAGTGGAACGAAGCCCTGTGACTTTTCTTCGAAAATAATGTTTACTGTAAGGTCAACTCAAGAGCCAGGTTATCAATTAGGGAGTCATTGCAGAAGTTGAAGCCCAAGGTGATGGTGCATGGGACCAGAGCCATACCACAGCAGGTGGTGTAAAGTGCTGGATTCTCACAGATGGATATTGTATATGGAAACAATATCCTGGACCCTTGTGGAACTGGAGTCTCAAGGTCTGGGGTTGTGGCCAGCCAAACACCACATCTTTGCTTGCATGATAATTATTCCCAACATTGGCTCCAGTGTTCCTCTGCCCACAGTCTTGACCTCCCACTGTCCAGCACCCAAAAAGATACTTCCTTCCAGTACTCCATGACAACAGAAAAGACCCTCCTTACCCCTGCTCTCATCTCAATCACAGCATCCTGGCCTCCGTGGCATTAGGGTCACTGAAGCTCCTGTGGGCTGGAGGTCACAGAGAAGGGGGTAGACCACTTTCTAACACTGTATGAAGCGTGAAGTTCAGGAAGGGTCTCAGATTGGCATATGATAAATGTGGATCCCATTATTGAAATGGGTGGGGTGGGGAGGACTTTATCTTATGCTGCTCAATCTCTTTTCCCGTCCTTACCCACCAAAAGTGTACGACAGGCCTATGGGTGAGAGCATCCCCAAGTGGCCCATGTGGGAGTCACAATTTGATAGTTAAAAAATAGAGATTCTGAAATGAACTTCCCCCATGACCTCAATACTGACTCCAGGTCTAAGGCTTAGAAAGCAGTACCCCAAAATCAAGGCCTCAGAGAGTTCACCGCACCTCAAACTCCTGGCCTCAAGCAATTCTCCTGCCTCAGCCTCTCAAGTAGCTAGGACTGCAGGTACATGCCACCATACCAGGCTATTTTTAAATAATTTTTTGCAGAGATGGAGTCTTGCAGTGTTACCCAGGCTGGTCTTGAACTCCTGGGCTCAAGCAGTCCTTCTTCTGAAGGAGCCTCAGAAGCAAAACTTGCTCGCTGAACTTCTTCTGCACTCCTGTCTCTCAGTCCCATTCTCCCTGGAGGCACCTTAGAACCTAGAATCCCTCTTTCCCATGACAGGTCCTAGAAACCAGAACCCCTTTTCCCCAAAGTCAGCCATAAAACCTAAAAATCAGACTCTAATTTTCCCTCTACCTTTCTGTGTAAAAACTGGCCATAAAGAAATTATCTGGATTGGGTGTGGTGGCTCAAACTTGTAATTTCAACACTTTGGGAGGCCAAAGCAAGAGGATTGCTTGAGCCCAGGAGTTCAAGACCACCTGGGTAATGTTGCAAGACTCCATCTTTGCAAAAATTTTAAAAAATTAGTCTGGTATGGTGGCACGCACCTGTAGTCCTGCCTACTTGAGAGGCTGAGACTGGCAGATTGCTTGAGTCCAGGAGTTTGAGGCTGTGGTGAACCATGGACAGAACCAGAGCCTGCCTCTTGAAAAGAGAAAACAAAAGAAGAAATGATCTGACCTACTCTGTTTGACTGTAGATCCTAAGACCGCCATTCCAGAAAGCTGGTTATTCACTGGTCCCCTCACCCTTCCCGAAATAGAGTGAATAGAGGGGCCTTTGAGGGGACCTAAGGAATATGGTGAATTATTCCCACACCCAGAAGGAAGAAGCGCTGCTCAGAGAGGCCAAAAAGAATCTAGACACACAGGCCTGACTGGGTTTCCACACTCAGTCCACCAGCTTTAGATCAGGCCCTTTTAGTCCAACCCTATTTCTACACACTTGTCCATACTTTGTTGAACCTAGGCATAAAAATGGACAGTTTCCCCTGTACCTTTGGGTCTTCATTCTAAAGGCTCTCATTTCATATACAACTATGATCAAACAAATATTTAAGCTTTTTCTCCTGTGAATCTTCCTTTTGTCAGTTGGTTATCAGCAAACTTTCAGAGCGTGAAGGGGAAGCTTTCCCTTGGCCCCTATACAGACAAGAATTTGGAATGCCTTATTTAATTTTTGCCTTCTCGGTACTAAACAGAGTAGGTGTGAATTAGATATATTCTGTGTCATCCCAGAGGACAGACACAAGACCCGGGAGTGAGTAAAAGTTATCCAAAGGCAGATTTTGATTTCATATTAGAAAACACTATTAAAAAGTGATGTTAGTCATTGAAGTGTTGCAGTTTGTTGAATTTTGACTTCCTGTTCCTGGCCATATTCTAATCTAACTAAAGGCTCCAGGTTGGGTTAAATGCCTTGAGGTTGCCTAAAATACTCCTCTGTTGTGCTTCATCCTGTTTCTAGAATTTTCTAGTTAAGACTAATCTTTAATTTTTTGGCTGTCTTCCACACTAGTTTTCATCTTTTTGGGGACAGAGATTAATTATGTCTTGCTCCTCTTTGTATTTCTAGCATCTAATACAGTTTTGAATACATAAAGTTACTGAAAAATATAACCTTTCAATTAGGAACTGGGGAGTGGTGGAGGTAATTGTATTGACTCATTTTATTCGATAGTATTCGATTCATTCTAAAATCCTGCTACATTTGAAGATTCGCCAAGTCTGCCGCTACCAAAAGACTCTAATGCTAATTCATCCTTACCAAATTAGATGCTACGGATTGGCACCCTAGTAGATTGAGTGCATTCACTCCTACTTTCCAACCTCCAAATTCTGAGTTCATGTTGTGACCACACATTCATGAAATTGATATGGACAGGAGACAGAGAAATACTGGTAAAGAAGGTGGTTCTCCCGCAAAGGCCCCACCCTCAAACCTGGAGACCCGCAGCCCTAAGTGGGAAAAGTTGCCTTTTTGCCTGCCATGTCCCCCTATCCTGTACCCATATAAACCCCAAACCCCAGGCTCCAGAAGCAGATGAGGAGATGAGGAGACAAGCAGACAAATGGCAGATGACACGGCAGAGAAAGAGAAGGGAAGGAATGTGTGAATGCCAGGAGTTAAACTGGGGATGGTCAGGGGAGTTTGGCTGCTGGATGACCAAACTCCAAGGGAAGATCATCTTCTCACTCCATCCATCCTGCTGAAAGCCACCTCCACCATTCAGTAAAACCCCACATTTATCCTTCAAGCATGTGTGTGTGACCCGATTCTTCTGGAACACTGGGCAAAAGCTCAGGATACAGAAAGCTGTCACACTGGCCCTCTGCCCTTGTGAAAAGGCAGAGGTCTATTGAGGGGGTTAACACTTAAACCATTTGCAGACAGCAAGACTAAAAGAGCATTGTAACACTTGGGCTGCAGGCACTCCCCCCCACCCTCTCCAGACACTACTGCGGGGCTGGAGCCCAAAGCACTCACCCCAGCCCCTGCACCTGCCCGTCGGTGTGCTCCATCTCCCATCAGGCATTTGAGCGACTGAGCGGGTGAGCCACAGGCCTGTTGCACATCCTGTGAGGTGGATCAGGTAACTCTCCTGCTTTAAAATGGCTAGCGGTAGGTATGGAGTGTAGATTAGAGTTTACATACCAGGGCCAGCACTCTGTTTTAACAGTTTTAGCTCACCAGAGACACTCAGCAAAGCTGATAAAACACAGCTTATTCCCATGACAAGAAATTCCCCAAATCAGTATTCCCAAATTACCACCTTTGCTGCAGAATCATAGCATGGAAAACCAACCTATGCCTTGCTATTCTAATTATTTTTCTTCTAATTTCATCACTGGTTGTTGACCTATTTCCACAAAGTTGATATTGGATTGATTAGATCCCAGATTCTAGGAGTAGAACTTTTTAAAAAGTCACTCAATTTTATTCCCTGGAAAACCAGTCCAAATCTCAGTTATCATTTTTCAGGACTGCTGAATGACATGTGTGATTTTCTATGCCAAGTCTCACCAAAAAAAGGCAGCTTTTGTTATCACTGGGTCGGAACATTCACTGTGGTATTATTTTTAACTTCCTGTGCCTAGACACATCTTGAAAACTAATCAGGAGTAAGCCTTTCGAATTCGACTTTTATTTTATTCTTTAAGCATTTAATGGAATTAGTCATTGAATTCTATATCCTCTTGATAAATCAGTCTCCAATTACAGAAATGAAGAGAAAAATTAAGAGTGAACTTAATGCCACTCACATAGGGAGGAAATTCCACCCCCCACCCCCACTACCATCAGACGTTTCTGTTTTATTTTCACAAATGATCTTTCTCCATATTATGGAATGGATAATACTTTTCACAGAAGAAAATGCCTTTGAGATCAACAGAGGACATAACGTTTCTGATGAGTTAGGAGCAGGACTCCTGTAGAATAACTCTATACATCCAGGGGTAACCCGTTTGTAGAGAGAAGTCATCAAGAGAGTTCCACAGTGCACTCAGGTCTGAATGGCATCATCTCTCGCCAACCTGTAACGTGTGCACCATCAACTTTGCCCACTGGCACTTACACGCAGTCTACTCACTGATGTGCTTCTGCAGGTTTAAAGTCCTCTCAGTGAGAGAACGAGAGGATCCCTTTTCTTCCTAATCTAATCCCTTCCCATCACCCACCCTGCCTTGCTGGGATCAGCAGCTACTCTACCGATGACTCTGCTAAGCAGAATGAATACCTTTCATCTGAGTGTGCGGTAGTGACTCTCAGCAAAGAACCATCTCTATCCTTGTGGAGCCAAGGGGATCTCTGTAAAGAGAGAGCTATCAGGAATATGTGTCCAGGGCTAAAGATATGAGGCTTTAGAAGAGAAATGCTTGTTAGTTTCTAAAGATAAAATCTCAGGAGCTTTCTAATAATATTTATGTAGCACCTAACTGCCAAAAGCTCAAAGCTTTTTTTCTCCTATAATCACATCAAAACATGTCTCCAGAATGGCTCAGGGGTATCTATTATCCCCATTTTCTCACAAAGGAAACTGAGATAAAAGGTTTAAATGGTTTTGCCCAGAGGGACAGAGGAGACATTAGAAGTAGGGTCAGAAATAGAAGAGAATCACTCAATTTTTACTCTAACGGTGTTATACAACTCTCTGAAATAAATAAATGCTTTGATGTGCATATTTATATACACAAATCATACACAAACACTTGTTCTCCAACTGATACAGTTCCTTGATGTTGTAGTATTTATTTCAAAACATAAATGATCTCAATGAAAATACCTTAATGCTACTGCAAATGCTAACCTTGATATAAGTCACAGGTTCATAAATCAGACCGTAGCAATCAAGTCTTTTCTATGGATGTTGTTTCCAGAAGGTAGGTGCCTACTCAGTTTCTTTTGAAATTGTGTTTAGTTCTTGAGCCCTTGAAGGATCCAAGAAATTGCTCTAAAGGAGGTTAAAGTGAACACGCTCTGACGAGGAAAGCCATGGATAGAAACCAAGGTGGGAGAGCAATGTACAAATGCTACAGGGCAGTTGCAGGGGTGCTGCCTGCTCCCCACACCCTCTCTCCACCAGGCGTTTTCATGTCTTCATGCTGATAGAAAGTCCCCTGGTAATGGCATGAACATGGTGATGTGCATAAGTAGATGGCTATGTGACTGGAGGAAAGAATGGCAAAGGAGCAATGCTTTCATGAGGGAAGGAAGGAGGGAAGGAGAGAGGGAGGGAGCGAGAGAGGGAAGAAAAGAGGAGAGAAGGCAGGAAATGACAGAGTCAGCATACAGTACACTGTTGGGTATTTTCCACTACCAGACAGTGTACAAATGCTGTTTATCATCCTGCACTTTCTTTTTTTTTTTTGAGACGGAGTCTCGCTTTTGTTGCCCAGGCTGGAGTGCAGTGGCATAATCTCAGCTCACTGCAAGCTCCGCCTGCTGGGTTCATGCCATTCTCCTGCCTCAGCCTCCGGAGTAGCTGGGACTACAGGCGCCTGCCACCATGCCCGGCTAATTTTTTGTATTTTTAGTAGAGACGGGGTTTCACCGTGTGTTAGTCAGGATGACCTTGATCTCCTGACCTCGTGATCCACCCGCCTCGGCCTCCCAAAGTGCTGGGATTACAGGCATGAGCCACCACACCCTGCCATCCTGCACCTTCTATTACTATCTTAAATCTCTAAACGAAATCCAGAACCAAGTGGGCTGCTTCCTAACTGATACCCATGATTTCATGGAGAGTAGATTCTGTTGTTTTGCAAGCCACAAAACTGGAGGGAAGTGAAGATATCGGAAGATAGCTAGGCCGTTCATCTCACTATCATGAGGACGTCCCCATTGTCTGCAATTGGCCTTGTCTGTCATGGGTTCTTACAAACAAGAGGGAGAAATGTACTCGATATCTCTACAATTTGGTTAATTAATAATTATGGTAGCAACCAAATCCAAAGGGCACATTTGCCCCAATCATTATCAACCCAAGATGTTTCTAATGAAGAGCCTTTAGAACCTGGGTTGAAAGTAGTAATTGATAGTTGAATGGCCAAGGCTTGGCACTGGTTTTGTTGAAGACATTTAATCAGATCCGAGTCCAGGTTCTCTTTCATAACAGTGCTCACCCTCTTGGATTCTGCTGTGCTGTATTGAATAAAGGAAAGGGTCAGAGTGAGAAACTGTCATCCTGTACCCATGGGGGGATGCCAGGAAGGCCAGACTGGCATATTGCTGAGGACAGTGGCCTTCAGTCTTGGTTGCATGTTAGAGGAGCCTGGGGAGATTCCAAACATCCTGATGCCCAGATCTCACCCCGTAGCATTACATCAGAATCTTGGTGGGTGGGATTCGGCATGGGTATCTTTTAAAGTTCCCCAGGCAGTTCTGGTGGGTGGCCAAGTTTGAGAAACACAGCTGCAAGGACTTTACTCTGCTCTTTGTCTCTATGGGCATCTTTTGGATGAAGATTTATGGGCATTGAATCACATGAGTCAAAAATTGTGTCTCCCATAAGAGACTCTGCACATCTGCTGACAGACAAGTGTATCCGCAGTGGTGCAGTGTCCACAGTGGTGCAGTGTCCGTAGTGAATGTGTATGTGGTGTGTGGCCAAGATGGTAGAGAGTCTTGGAAATCAAGCCCTGTGAAAAATGGATGAAGACGCAGAGAGTGTTGGGCTCTAGGGACAGAAGATTTGGGTAGAATGACTGTTCCAGGACGTTGAAGTGATGCTTCATGAAACAGGGATGGATTAACCTTCTCCTACACTAGATGTGAACAATATGAGGTGTTTTCTGATTGCTCTAAAAGTGCCAGTGGGTCCTTACCAGATATGTCTTAAGTGACTATTCCAGGAAAGATTGCTGGGATGAATTGTGGCTATGACAGTGTCTTGACTTGCATGAATGTTTATGCAGCCTTTTTGGTAGACACTGGGGAGGGGGGATAGCAAAGACAAAATTCAATATGACTTTTTTCATTATTCCAAACATTAGAACCTTCATTCAATGACATATTAAAATTTGACCTTGGAACATTCAAGGGTACAATTCTTCTAGCTTGAATTCTGCACCTCTAGAATGTTTTCTTTTTTATTTAGATGTTGTTTTCACTATTTACCCCAAATAAATTTCAAAGGACATGCAACTCTCTCCTATCTAGCTCCACTCCAAAAGTAGGTAACATCACCATACCAATGATACTGCTAATAATAAAAAAAAAGAAAAAGTGTATTATATGCTTACATTGGTCCTTCATCATAAAGCTCCTTGCTAGATTGATTTGTATTCCTCAGAATCTGTTTTATGCACTCTTTCCATTCTGTCTGTCTTTTCTGAGCACTGTTAAAATAACACCACCTTCACTGTACCCCAGATTAACCAGTAGATGATGCATGTTTTCTCCAAACTACCTTAGCTTTACTTTTGAATCAAAAACACTTTTTACCCTCCGAAGTATCTGCCTACCCTTCACTTCACTGCTTCCCTACTTTCCTAAAATCCTTAAAATTGTCTCATGTCCTTCATTACTTATGATCATAACACTGTATTCCTTTGATTCATAGGAAGAATATACCAACTAAGGAAAGTTCTCCAGAAGGCAACTTCGGAGACTATTTGATGCCAACATTTACATAACATAAATATTTTCATTTCTATCTGTAGTAGATATTTGTTGACCATTCCAAGTGTTTTCTTTGACATTGCATTTTTCATGTTTATTTCATATGTGATAGAGATTATATTTTCTTAATTAGGTCAGAAATGACTTTATAAAAATCTTTGTCTTATTTCTTTCAAGTACTCCTATTTCAGTGTCTACTTCTGTCTCAACAATTCCATGAAACCACACATTAGAAAATGTAAATAGTTAAGTAGTAAATTTTATTTTTGCTTAACTGGTATTTGACTACATTGTAAACCTCCCAACAAGCATTCAAGTAGTTTTACTTCTTCTAAATTTTTTATACTTACTGCTCCAAATGCTATTTTCAATGTTTCATGACCACAACGTCAGATTATTTGGACAAAAACCTTCGAACGCAGGACTTTTCCTTAGGCAGAATTTATTTCTTGATTGTTGTCTTAAGGCATGGGTTTATTTTATTTCATTTTAAAGCATGGGTTACGGTACAGAGAGCACATCATTTGAATGATGTCTATGTCTATGTCCCCATTAGTTACTCTGGGCACAGAATTAGCAAGAAACACCCTTATAAGTAAAGCAGTTAGGGAAGCATTTTCCTACTTCCAGGGAAAAATCAGAGATTGAAAAATATTGCTTTGAATGCCAGTGACCTGGGCTATAGAGAAAGAATGTGCCCTGCTGTAGCCACCCTGGTGTTGACCACCGAGGAGCACCACCTGTTCTTGGGTGTTTATGTGTTGTGCAAAGATCATGCAAATATTAGTTGAACTAAATTTAAGTTGTGCCAACACTAAGGCAGTATCAGCTAAGATAAACACCTGGCTTACACGTGATTCACTGACCTTGGGATTATATGGAAAAGAGAGTGCATTAAAAAAAAAAAATTGTGGCCAGGTGCGATGGTTCATGCCTGTAATCTCAGCACTTTGGGAGGCCGAGGTGGGTGGATCACAAGGTCAGGAGATTGAGACCATCCTGGCTAACATGGTGAAACCCCGTCTCTACTAAAAATACAAAAAAATTAGCCAGGCGTGGTGGTGGGTGCCTGTAGTCCCAGCTACTCTGGAGGCTGAGGCAGGAGAATGGTGTGAACCCAGGAGGTGGAGCTTGCAGTGAGCCAAGATCACTCCACTGCACTCCAGCCTGGGCAACAGAGCAAAACTCCGTTTCAAAAAAGAAAAAAAATATTTTTTGGGGGGGAGGTTAGCATCCTTTGAAACTTCATCATCCATAATAAAGCCCTGGTGTACCTATTAGACTTTGGAATTTATATGGTTTTCTTGGGGTTTCAAAGAATAAGATAATCGTTAACGAATGATGAAAATCCCCACAATCCTTTTACATTAGGCAGCAGCATGATGACCTTCATTTAATAGAGGATAGAGATTAAAGGACTAATCCTGAAGTCTGTCTGTGCCATCAGTCGTGGAGTTGGCAGCAGGATTTGGACTTCTGTGCCTGTTTTGGTGCCAAATGATTTGCCTGCAAGAGAAACATGAGGAACAATTTAAGCTAAGCCCCCACTTTCAGTGCTCATATGGCTGGATCTGGTGAAATTATCAGGAGAGAGGTAGCAAAGTGGCATCTTCAGAGTTGCCTCATCACTCAATATAACTGAGTAAACAAAGGAAGTTCACTGAGTTATATCATCCCAACACACTACTTGTGTCATGCACTCTGTGTGTGTGTCAGACATTGCTGATGTTTTACTTATATTGCATCATTTAACCCTAACTGTGATAACTGGGGGGAAACCGGCTGAAGTTCCACATAGAACTGATATTTACAGGGTTTTTGAATAAACATAGAAATTGACCCATCTGGTCTTAAAACTTAAAACTTAACATTTGTCAGTCATCTGAGTTAGGAAACAGACCTTCAGGCAAGAGACTGAAACCCACTACGTCACCATCAGACAATGAGACACCAGACTCCTCATTTATCATGATTGCTTCCTCATCCCTCCCTAACTGCAGTTTTCCTTGCAGGTAGTTACCTCCCTTCCCAGCTATATAAACCCTCCAATTTTAGTCGGTTGGAGAGATGAATTTAAGACTGATCTCCCATCTCCTTGGCTGCAGCACCCAAATAAAGCCTTCTTCCCTGCAATGCTCATTGTCTCAGTTGTTGGCTTTCTGTGCAGCGAGCAACGGGACCTAGACCAAACCCCTGGCGTTTCAGTAGCATGGGGAAACCAAGGCATGTTGTTATCTCACAGAGCCAAGATTTGAACCTCAGATTCTGGACCTACTGTCTTCTCACCTGGCCACTGTGCCATTGTCTATTTTTCTGCTTACTTGCTCCTTGAAGGTGATTCTATATGTTAGAATCACATTTTTCCAGTGGAAAGTCTCCCTTTCCACCTGTTCTCGTGTTAGACTCATGTATAGCCTGCTCACTGTCATCAGGCTGAAATTATTTAGCAGAGAGCAGTCAGACCATGTTCTTGCTCCTGGGCCCTTTGTGGCTTCTGATGAAATGCACACTGAATTTTGGAAAAGGCATTCAAACTCATCCATGATTGAAACCAAACTCACATTCTAATACCTGATACAACTTCTTGTGAAATCTATGGCCCAGCATTAGTGAAACATCACTGGTATTCAAAGATTGCCTTCTCTACCTAAACACAGCAAAAAAAAAAATCAACCTAATTTAAAAAAATAGGCAAAGGACCTGAATAAACATTTCTCCAAAGAAGATGTACAAATGGCCAGCATGCATATAAAATATTGCTCAATATCACTAATCATTAAGGAAATGAAAATCTAAACCACAATGAAATTATATCTTATGCTAATTTAAATGGCTACTATCAAAAACAAAGCAAAAACCCCAGAAAATAAGTGTTGATGAGACTGTGGAAAAATTGGAACCCTTGTGCACTATTCATAAGAATTAAAATGGTGCAGCCACTATGAAAAATATTATGGTGGTTCCTCAGAAAACTAAAACTAGAGGTTCTGTATGACTTGGCCATTCCACTCCTGGGTATAAACCTGAAATAAGTGAAAACAGAAACCCAAACAGATATTGGTTCCTCAATGTGTGTGGCAGCATTATTCACAATAGCCAAAAGGTGAAGGCAACCCAAGTGTCCATGGATAGACGAATGGATAAACAAAATGTGGCCTATCCATACAATGAAATATTATTCAGCTTTCAAAAGGAAAGAAATTCTCACATATTTTACAACATAGATGAACCTTGAGGACATTGTGCTAAGTGAAATAAGCCAGTCACAAAAAGATACACACTGTATGATCTCATTTATATAAGTCCCTAAAGCAGTCAAAGTCATAGAGACAGTGAAATAGTGTTTACCAGGGTGGGGAGGAGGAAGAATGAGGAGTTAGTATTTCATGGATATGGATTTTCCCTGTTACAAGATGAAAAATAGCCTCTGAAAATGGGTGATTCTGATGGTTGTACAACGCAAATGTACTTCCGAACTGTGCACTGAAAAATTTTTTAAGATGGGGTCAGGTGCAATGGCTCATGCTTGTAGTCCCAGCACTTTGGGGCTAAGGCAGGAGGATCAATTGAGTCCAGGAGTTCGAGACCAGCCTGGGCAACACAGGAAGATCTTGTCACTCCCAAAACTGTAAAAATTAGCTGAGGGTGGTGGTATATGCTTGTGGTCCCAGCTACTCAGGAGGCTGAGGTGCAAGGATTGCTTGAGCCCAGGAGGTGGAGGCTACAGTGAGCCATGATTGAACTACTGCACTCCAGCCTGGGCAACAGAGCCAGACCCTGCCTTCAAAATAATAGTAATAATAATAAGAATAATAATAATAAGATGACAAATTTTGGTGTGTATTTTATAATCCCACCATTAAAAAATTAAAACTGCTCACCCTTGCCTCACTCCTGTACCTCTGCTCACTTTCACTCTTCCTCCTTCCACATACTTGCTTTTAAATTCTGCCAACTTTTAAAGGTCTAGTTCAATGTGACCTCCTCCATGAAACAGTCCTTCTTGCAAACTGTTGAATAGAACTCTACCTTCTCTGAACAGCCATCAGTTTACTTATGTTCTGATAGCCCTTGACTCACAAGTCCATACTTAGCGCTGCTCCAGGCAGGTCACACCACCACCCCTAGTGGCCCCCACAAGACTGTGAGTTCCCTACGGGTCAAAGTCATATTTCCCTCCTCTCTTCATCTGCCGACTGACTTATACATACATAATAAGCATTCGAGTTGAATAATTTGGTAGTTATTTCCCTTTTTGTCAGAACTTTAGGAAAGATGCTGGAATTGTCTCCTGTGCTTCTAAGGCTTTGCATTCTTTCATCATTGGACTATATATGGTTTCTCATATAGCAATTTACATTTTGCAGAAAGACCTCAAACTGGCCTAAAGCTCTTTGAATGAATCCAGATAAGCTGTTTCCTAAAGAAAGAACCTCCTGACTTCCTAATACTCCTTTGATACCCTAATTTCTTTTTTTTTTTTTTGAGACGGAGTCTCGCTCTGTCGCCCAGGCTGGAGTGCAGTGGCCGGATCTCAGCTCACTGCAAGCTCCGCCTCCCGGGTTTACACCATTCTCCTACCTCAGCCTCCCGAGTAGCTGGGACTAGAGGCGCCCGCCACCTCGCCCGGCTAGTTTTTTTGTATTTTTTAGTAGAGACGGGGTTTCACCATGTTAGCCAGGATGGTCTCGATCTCCTGACCTCGTGATCCGCCCGTCTCGGCCTCCCAAAGTGCTGGGATTACAGGCTTGAGCCACCGCGCCCGGCCGATACCCTAATTTTTAAACAATGCTTCTAGCAATAATTCCATTTTCCATATATGTAGCTGAAGATCTGAGTATCATCTAAATATAAAATCACTATTTTTCAAATTTTATTAGGTTTCTCCTTAATGGAGGATTATCACTGTCAGTACATCAGATCTAAACACATGGTCATTTAAAAGAATAAAAGGCAAACCTTTCATTCTGATCTTTATATTGTGGTAAGTTGTATATGTTCGTGTAGTAAATTTTGGGAAATGAGCAAAGTGTTTGGGTTGGATCAACTATTTTATATCAGTCTTTGTTTGTAAGCCACGTTATTGTTAAGGAGTAAGTCAGAACCACCCTTTTCAGTAATTTTACCTGGCTCATACTTGGCAGACCTGGCTGTGAGCGGGGTTTTAAGTTGGCTTACTATATAGAATTATTTTTAGGACACCTTCAATGCACTCTACACTGAGCTAAAACAAAAAAATATGAGGCTTAGCTCCTGACTCTGGACATTCTAAATCTGCATTTTCTACATCCAAAGCAAATGATTTCTGTTATTTATTTATTATTACATAAGACGTTCATTCTTTTTATAAAAAGCATGAAACTGGCAGGAGCCGTGGCTCACACCTTTAATCCCAGCACTTTGGGAAGCCAAGGCAGGTGGATCACTTGAGTCCAGGAGTTCAAAACCAGCCTCAAAAACATGGTAAAATCCCATCTCTACAAAAATACAAAAGTTAAGCGTGCGTGGTGGTGTGTGCATGTAGTCCCAGCTACTCAAGAGGGCGAGGTGGGAGGACTGCTTGAGCCTGGGAGGCACAGGTTGCAGACAGCTGAGGCTGCGCCACTGCACTCCAGCCTAGGCAACAGAGCGAGACCCTATCTCAAAAAAATAAAAATAAAACCATGGAACCAATAGGACATCATTTTTAAAAAGTCACCAGTAATTTGCCCATCTGGAGGTCATCACTATCAAAATTGTGGATATTTTTGAAATTTTACTGAAGTTTTCAACCTCCCCATAAATACTCTCTTCCCCAACCACAACACTATCCCCCTTTCAAAAAACTCAGCCGGTATGTGCTCATTGCCTGGGGCAGAGACATACAAAAGAATGACATGAAGAGAAAAAAATTCCTTCCTTTTCTTTTTCAAAAGTCTAAAAGCAGCAGGAACCTGGACTGCTAATGGCATAAAAAGTATATTTTAGATCAAGGGACGTGAGAATAGGGGGGAAAAATTAAAAGGATTTCTTGGTCAAATAGGCACACATATTGTCTTCTAGCTTTTTATGGTTTCCCTTTAAGTGTTGTTTTATACTAACTATTGAATACTTGCAAAAATAATCAGGGAATCAGGACTCACAATACATTGGCCACAGCACCCAACACCTTGGGTCACAGAATGTTGTCAGCACATCCACAGCTCCTGTGTGCTGCCTCCTGAATTCCATCCTAGTCACTCTTCTGCCCACCATAAATGATCTCCCCAATTTTTTTGGTATCATTCTCTGGCTTTTCTTTATAGTTTTACCCTCTATGAAACAATATGGAGTCAGAATGTTGATCAAGCATACGACTTTATTATCCTCTCCGACCACCCTTTTCAAACATTTGGAGAGATCATCACACTCAAAAAAATAAAATATCCTCCAGCCACTTTTGGTCATAAAACTGTTTTGTCTCAGGAATTGGAATATCCAGTCCCATATAATAGCAATACTTCAAAACTGGCTTGACATTATGTCTTCTGCGTCTTTTCAGTTTCAGTTCAGTCCTCCCTACCTGAAAGTGTGGGCAGACAGGTCCCTTTGTGTCCCTAGGTAGCCTGCAGAGAGCAGAGGTTGCTTCCTTTTTCTCGGTGCTTTCCCGGGCTGCTTGGTGGTTTTCAGCTGAGCCCCTTCGTAGGGGATGAGGGAGAGTGTCTGTATTCCACTGGGTGCCTATAGTTCTGTCCTGTTCCCAGAATGTCCAGGAACACAAAGGAATTACACTCCAGCTTCCCTCTGGTGGGCTCCACCTAATTTAGGAAATGTGGATCGATCCCATTACGCAGCCCCTCCTGGTGCTGCCTCTCTTCTGCACACTAGACTCCCCAGGTGAGTCAGAACCTAGTCCACAATCCAATTTAACTTTCCCAGAAATAGGTCAGACACCCCTTCTCCATGTCTTCCAACTGCCAAGATCATTTCAAAGCATTGTGAGGATCTCCTTGAAGCTCACCCATTAGGCAAGGGACCAGTGATAACCCATTCTCCCCTCCAAAAGGTTGGGTTACTCACAGCACGGCAACAGATTTCTCCAAAGAAACCTCCTCACCAGTATCAAATTTGATCTAGTGTTGATATTCTCAGAGTCGGTGAAATCATTTGCCAGTCTTGAAGCAAGTTTTAAAGTCCTCTAGAATATTGTCAGCATTTCCCTCTGAAAACCCACCATATGCAATTCTGCCCCCACACTTACCTTGGTAGCTGATAGGGGCACCTCAGCTGATATTTCTAGATATTTAAGTTTCTGGCAGTCTGATGAGTATAAAACGATATCTATGTCTCATTTTCCTGATTATTAGTGAGATTGAACATCTTTCCATATGATTTTGTGACTTTTACAAAGTCTTCATTCAGGTATTTTGTTTATTTTTTTCTGTTGGGTGGTTTATCTTTTTTCTGTTGATTTATAGATGTTTTAAATGTTGTCTAGAGACTGAGCCATGGTGAGTTACATGTTGCAAATATCATCTTTTATTTATGACTTAATTTTTTCTGTTTATGGAATTTTTTGACAAACTGAAATTTGCTGAATATAGTCAAGTTTGTGTCTCTGTTTATTTATGGCTATTGACTATTATTTTATTTGGTTTAAGAAATGCTTTCCTATTCATGGGACATGAGATTGTCCTCTAAATTGTCTTGTGAAGTGTTATAACTTTGACTTTGGCATTTAAATTTTTCAACCATCTGGATTTGATTTTTGTGTGGAGTGTGAGGTGTAGTTTCAGCTCTCCTTTTTTCTGTATGTATAAATAACCACTTGTCCTAGTACCGTTTATTTCATATTTGCCCACACATCAGAAAATCTCTTTCTGTTTGTTATACATGAAAATTCAAGGGACTTAAGTCTGTTTCTCTGATCTCAATTCTTTTCATTGGTCAATGCGTCTGTTCATGCCCCAAATGGCTCTTTATCTTTTGAATTGTCTAGTGTGTCTGTTCCAGTCCTAATTCTACATGGGTTTAACCACCAAAATTTTATATTAATTCTGAATAGAGTAAGTTTTTCCAACCTCTCTTTTTCTCAGAAGCATCTTGGTTATTATGGCTCTTTGTTCTTACATATACATTTTAGAATCAAATTTTCCCTAAAAATCTTGTTGGCATTTGACTGAAACTGCATTAAATCTATCTACAGATTGAACAGAGGAGTAGTGACTTCTTGAAAATGTTGTGCCTTCCTATTCAAGATTATGCTATAACTAGTCATTTATTTTTACTTTGTTATTTTTCAGTATTTCTATAATTTTTCAATAAACCGTTTTTGAACCAATTTTATTCTATTCAGTACTAATTCTTTATATTTTGTGGCTTTCATGAAAGCTATCTTCTAAAAATATATGTTCTATTTTTGTCAGTATTAAGATATACAAGTGATATGAATATTTATGTTGTATCCAGCAATCATCAAAAACCCTCATTAATTCTAATAATGTATCTATTCTTTGAGATTTGAGGGTTCTTTTAGGTAGGCAATGAATAAGCAGCCAATGATAACAGCTTTTTTCTGTGTAATATTTATATATTTTATTGTTTTCTTATTTTATTGAGCTAGACTTTTCCCAAGATGAAGCTTGATATAATTATTTAATATTATATATAATATAATATAACTTTACTAACTTGATGTTAAATAGGAAAACTTTTACCTTTTCACAATTAAACATGATGTTTCAATTATGTTTCTTAAACTATATATTATTTTTCAGAGTAAGGGAGTTACTTTCTATTCCTAATTGCTAAGAATCTGTAAAAAAAAAAAAATCAGAATAGATAGTAAACGTATCAAATGCTTTTTCTTCATCTGTTGAAATGATCATTATAGGTTTTTCTGTGGTGATTAATGAATTGGTCTTTCTAATTTTTTTTGTATTTTATTTATATTTGTTTCTATTTATGTATTTTTATTTGTATTATATAAATTTATTCATTTCCATTTATATTTGTTCCTATATTTAATAAATATGTGTTTCCTTGGATGACTTGATTACTAAAGTTAACTAGTCTCATAAAATGAATTGGGGTAAATGTCTTATTTTTTCACTCCTTGGCGGAGTACATTAGTTTGGTATTATTTATGGATTGTTTGTGAAAATTAACATATAAAACAAGTGGGCCTAGATTTTTCTTTGGTGGAAAGATTTTAAATCACTGACTCAGTTTATGTTGGCTTGTTTGTTTTTTGTTTGTTTTTTAGTTTTTCTGTTTCTTCTTGAGTCAGTTGTAGTTTTCTAGGATTTTGAACATTTAAGTTTTCAAGTTGTTGGTGTAGAGCTGTCAAGGCTATCATTTTTATCTCTATAGTACTTACAGTTATGGGTTTTACAAATTCCAGTAGTGTGTGGTTGTTTCTCTCTCTCTCTCTCTCTCTCTTTTCCTCTCTCTTGCTCTCGCTCTCTTTTTCTTTTTCTTTTCTTTTTTTTTTTTTTGAGACGGAGTCTCGCTCTGTCGCCCAGACTGGAGTGCAGTGGCACGATCTCGGCTCACTGCAAGCTCCAACTCCCTGGTTCACGCCATTCTCCTGCCTCAGCCTCCCGAGTAGCTGAGACTACAGGCGCCCGCCACCGTGCCCGGCTCATTTTTTGTATTTTTAGTAGAGACAGGGTTTCACCGTGTTAGCCAGGATGGTCTCGATCTCCTGACCTCGTGATCCACCCGTCTCAGCCTCCCAAAGTGCTGGAACTACAGGCGTGAGCCACCCCTCTCTTTTTCTTTATCTTGCTTCTAGTCAGTCTTGCTAGAGGTTTTTCAGTCTTACTTGTTCTTTCTACTTTACAGAGGTTTAATCCGTTGTTCTTCCCTAGCTCCCTTTGGTGGACACGCAGTGTCTTGATTCCTGCCCTATTTTCACTTCTAATCTCTACATTTAAGGCTTTAAATTTCCCACTAGGTAATGCCCTAACGGTATTCTCTTTTTAAAAAAAATTTAATACTATCATTGTTTACACATATTTTCGGTTTCCATTACAATTTCTTTTTTGACCATTGAGGGTTTTTAAAAAATTTTTAAATTAGTATTAGTTTTTTTTTATTATTTTCATAGATGGTGTTTGGTTACACAAGTAAGTTCCTTAGTGGTGCTTTGTGAGATTTTGGTGTACCCGTCACCCGAGCAGTATATACTGCACCCTATTTGTAGTGCAGACCCTTGCATTTTTAAAATGTGTGTTTTAAAATTTCTATATGACGGTTTTCTAGTCATCTCTGCATTCTTGATTTCTAACCTAGTGCATATGGGAAAAAATGTGACATCTATACACCCAACTGATGAAATTTATTGAAAACCTGCTTTATGAACTAATAAGTGGTCAATTTTCATTACTATTTTATGTACTGCATTGTAGTGAAAGAATGCATTTTTTTCTTTTCAGGCTGCAATGTTGTGATACTAACTTGAGATGTTTCTTCTTCTTATATTTCCTATTTTTGAATTTCCACCATGTAGGGAAGCTATTAAATTGCTGAGTGATGTTCAAAAATTCAAACGTTTTAAATACTGTTTCATATATGCTTACATATGGCTATATAGGTGGCGTTAAAGACAGTGATGAAAGTGACCAACACAGTCGTCCTGCTCCCATGGACTTACCTTAGTGTTTAGAAGGGAAAGAGAAGTACTTGCATGGTGGTTTAGTTATTGTTGTGTGAAATGTTACAAAGCACAGTGTATGATGAGGGAGGTTACCTGAGATCAGGTACTATGGTGATCGCGTGGCGCTTATCGCTCCCTGTACCCAGAAATCTGGACACAGGCACAGAGAAAAGCCACCCAGGTATATGGATCATCAAAAAAAGTTCAAATACGGAGCCTGTCCCTCTATGCTTGCTCTTTGATACTCGTTCCCCACCCTTTGCCCACCAGTTCCCAGCCTCTTTTCCCTCCTCTCCCTTTCTCCTACTTATTCATCTGTCTGCATTTTGGTTCTTTGCCATAGTAGTATATTTCTCTGAAAACATACTCTTGGGCACTGAGGACAAAACTCTACAACTCTGTGGGTGATCTGTTCATCAGAGACTGTAATACCACTCACACTGAATAAATTCATTTTTCCAACCCCAAAGTTACATGGTTAATCAAATTTTATTCTTAATTGTGAATTTGCATAGATATCAAAGAATACTTTTTAGTAATTAGCATGTGCTCTCGATTATTCTAATGAAAACCATCACTCAAAGTGAGGTACAAACTGAGGTTACTTTCATTATGCTCAACACTACATTTATACTGCAGTTGTTGAAAGTTATATGAGGTTGTTTTTTGTGGTTTATTTTGTTGTTGTTGTTCAGCTAGAGAAAGACTAAAGTCTCATATTGCCCTGACAGTCGATTGCCCTGATTATTTTTATTGTGTAGCCCCTCATCCCTGTCTCCCCTACTCGGTACTTGTGTAGCTGGTGTATTTGAACAAGAGTAGTACTTTGCTGCTATCAGTCTTCATCTTGTTAGTTTCAGTCCATTGATCTAGCCCAGCAAGTCTCCTTTGAAGCTTGTTTCTTCATTTCTCTTTCCCATTCCTGGTTTCTTTTGGTCTCAATTGTGTCATACAAGGCATTATTATCTCGTCATCCCAGCTTCCCCAAATTGGCAGCCCTGATTCCCACGCCATCCTTTTACTCATCCAAATCATTAGCTAAAATGGCCAACAGGAGACATCCAGAGAGGGACCGTGAGAAACACCTCTCCAGGTGGACATCCATCTCTTAATCCTCAGTGTCAATACTTGTAAACTGATCTTAATTGTATCTTCACCAGGTCCACAAGACTATGAGGAAAAATCTTGTCAATTATTTTAGCTCCAAAGGAGATACGATCCTTCTAGTCTACTACATTTCTTGTACTTATCAGTCCAGTGAAATGAGTTTAGTCTGGCATGACTTACTCAAAATGAGCCCATTCTGACTCAACGTGACCTCCACTTTCTGATTTAAGTACTCACCAATGATCCTTTAAAATAATCCATTTTCAAAGTATCCTCAGGGATGACATTAAGCTCATGTTCTCTCAAAGCTAAATTGCTTTCTCAGCAATCTCATGTAACTTCTAATCCCCAAACTCAGCGTCCTCTCTCAACTCCCTCTGCCTGACTTCTCTGTGGCAGGCATTTGACACTGCCCAACACCCCATCTTTCTTGCTCTCACATTTGTGCGATTCATGTTCTTCTAATCTTTGAAAAATCAGAAAATTTGTTCATTTTAATTTTCAGTTTTCTGGATGGAAATCTGTACTATTTTATAAATGATTTCTCAACATTATCAATGATAAGTCCAGAAAAATTGTAAGCTTTTCACAAATTTAAGAAGCAGCCTATTCAGGCTGGAAAATATTTCTTTCACAACTTGGTTCTCCTATAACTTCCTCGTAGTTTTAGGATTTTAATGTTCTTCTATGTTTTAACTTCACAATCACCTCTCTGCCAGTTATTCTCAAAGAGAAGAAGCAGGAAAATAAAAGTCCAGGAGATATTCTATCTTGTTGTAGAAGAACTAGTAAATGGTTTTTACCATTATGTAGGTAATGGAACACCTAGAATTTGCAGTACTCCCTATAGGGCACCTTAATATTGTAAAGGACTGTGATTATTGATAGCTATTTTCATTTTATGATTAATTTGGCCAGCCAAAGCTAGCCTATATGACAAGTATTCTATAGAACATATAGAATTATAGTTATGAACAAATACACAACCCAGCCCTGCCTTCAAAACAAGTTACTAAACTTATCCCATTGTGGGATTTTCTGCTAATAATTGTTGCATTTTGTTTATTTATTTAGTTTTTTCAGTTAGTACTTCCAAACCAGCAAATGCAGAGGGTGTCAAACCATTAAGTAAAAGAATTATGGGAGAGGCTGGGTGCAGTGGCTCATGCCTGTGATCCCAGCACTTTGGGAGGTTAAGGCGAGTGGATCATTTGAGGTCAAGAGTTTGAGACCAGCCTGGCCAACAAGGTGAAACCCTGTCTCTACTAAAAATACAAAATATTAGCCGGGTATGGTGGTGGGTACCTGTAATCCCACCTACTTGGGAGGCTGAGGCAGGAGAATCACTTCAACCCAGGAGGTAGAGGTTGCAGTGAGCCGAAATCACCCCATGGCACTTCACTCCAGCCTGGGCAGCAAGAGCAAAACTGCATCTCAAAATATATATATATACACACATATATATATGAGGAAAAAATGGAAATTGACACAATTTTTTTATTCCAGTGAATTTGGTTAGCTTGTGGAAAGACCACAGCCATTCCATAATTTTAGAAGCAAGGGCCCAAAGAGATCTTGGCAGTGCACAGGGGACCTGATCAGCTATGTGTTGGAAGTTGGGAGGATTCCCACCCATGCCCAACTTCTCAGACAAGCAGTTACCTGAGCACAGTAGTTCCCACCTATTGTTCTACCCTTTGATTAGTGGCCTTTTGGGAGGAAAACCTCAGTGAAATCCACTATTTGTTTCTCATGCTCCTCCCTCCGTATTGCACAAAAGAATTAAAAACAGTGTCAGCTTTCACCTAAAGAAACACAAATGTCTGCAAAAGGGGAGCTGTGAAGTGCCCCAGGGCAGAGGAGAGGTAGTTACATGCCTTTGGATGGGGAAAAATGTTTTATATCCCAAGTTCATTACAGCCTATTTGCCCATATGGATTAGCATCTAAGCCCTCAAATAACTAAGCAGCAGTGTATACCTTTCCCCAAGAGTATTGTATTGGGAATCAGGAATGACTGTTAGTAGCTTGGCTTTGTGGGAAAGAAAAAAAGAGAACATCAAAAGATGGAAAAGGCAGTGGTAGCTAGAAAGAACCAATAAGAACTGTTAACTCTCTGGGCCCTCAGGAAGAAAGGGCTTGAGAATAATCTTCAGAGAAGGACCTGTGAGCACCTCCCATATTTGGCTGATGCTATAAGACCCAAGATGAGGTATTTTCTCCTTGTTCTTCTAGCTATAATATTAACTCAAAGCCCCTTTTGATGCCTTTCATATTTTTTCTTTTATTTTTTATTGTTTTTCAGACAGAGTCTTGCTCTGTCACCCAGGCTGTAGTCACTGGCATGATCTCAGCTCACTGCAACCTCCACCTCCCAGACTCAAGTGATCCTCCCACCTCAGCCTCCCAGGTAGCTGGAACTACAGGCATGCACCACCACAATTGGCTGAGTTTTGTATATTTTGTAGGGATGGGGTTTTGCCATGTTACCCAGGCTGGTCTTGAACTCCTAGACTCAAGCAATCTTCAGTCTTGGTCTCCCAAAGTGCTGAGATTACAGGTGTGAGCCACCATGCCCGACTTCCTGTCATATTTTTAGATCCCTTACCTCATTCTGGGATTAAGACTTCCTGATACTTTTTCTACACTTTTCTGCAAAGACTTTCTATTTTCTGGTTGACTATGCACTCTACCTTTCCTATTTGGTGCATGTACTTGTGATACCTAGGTTCATTTACAAGGTTTCTTTGTGGTCATGATAATTTCTGTTGAAATGTCAGCCTTCTTTTATTCGTTAGGATAATTTGCCACTGTACTGTCAAGTTTTCAGTTTTGAGAATTGAATGTCCATTCTCTGTTCTTGTTCCATGTATAGATAAGTGACTTCTTTATTATCTTGAGCTTTAAAAAAAAAAAGAAAGAAAAAAAGCCATGCCTCTTTGAAACTGAGATTCCTCATTACATTCTCATCAGTCTATGCAAAGATTTCAGATTCCTTCACAGTTTTGTGCCCTTCCTGTCATTCCTTGTCACATCTTCTTCTTTTCCATATTGTGACTTTTTTCCTATAGTATTTTCCCTTCTTTTTATGAGAGTACCAATTATACATACCTTGGATCCCCTATGCCATTATTTTGTCATCTCTTAGCACTTTTCCCCTCATCAGTTCTCTATGTTATGACATGACATTGCTCACAGTTAGAAAGGAGTTTCTCTGCCTCAAAGGAAACTCCATTTGCCTCAAAGAAACAAAAAGTAACTTTGTTTCTGCTCAGTAAACCAGCCTTGCCATGCAGCTGCTGTTTGTCATATCTCTTCTGTCACACCATGTTTGTAGCCTACATCTCACTATGTCTGAAAGTTTCCATGATCATTCCTGCTTTCCCTCATTCTTTTCTGCATTCTTCCTTTGCATCCCCACTTTGTCTTCCCAAGTGAAGTTTTGCCTTAGGGATTTTGCCACCGATTCTGGAGAACATATCAGAGGTGTTCTCCTCTCTTAGTACCTCCCCTTCACACTGTTCAACTTTTATTTGGCTTGGCAGTCTTTCTTCATAGATTGTGCTTTAGTATTTCTATGGTTCTTCACCTCATCAAAGACAGACTTTTATTTTATTTTATTTTGGAACAGGGTCTTGCTTTGTCACCCAGGCTGGAATGCAGTAATGCAATCATATAGCCTCCAACACCTGGGTTTAAGCAATCCTCCCACCTCAGCCTCCCAAGTAGCTGGGACTACAGATGCATGCCACTCTGCCCAGCTATTTTTTCTGTTTGATGAAGAGACAGGGTCTCACTATGTTGCCCAGGCTGGTTTCAAGCACCTGACCTCAAGTGGTCCTCCCACCTCAGACTCCCAAAGCACTGAATTTATTGGCATGGGCCACTGTGCCTGGCCTAATTTTTTCCTTTTCTTCATTGTTTTCCATTGCTTTGGTCTGGAAACAGGAGATATCTGTGACAAAGCTCATCAATAGGAAGACATTATTTTTGTAGGTTTATTTCTAATGGACTTGATAGCAGTTAAAATTCTGAAATGTAAAATAAATCTAATATTCCAATTTATTCTGTCTTAATTGTCATTTTGTATTGGCTTTCAGTATTCTCCCTTAGATCCATATGCCCTAGTGGACATTCCACTCCATGAATATTCATTCCTCTAGCACATGTGGAGTGAGCTCAGTCCAATTGACTCAGTAAGAGAAATGGTGTTATGCTCTGCTCCTTTGATACAAAAATATAGTAGTCCTTGGAGTGGAAGTAGCAACATAAATTTGAACATATTTATTTTTAACAGTATTATGAGATTAACACTATTAGTACAGTTAACATCATTGTATATAATTCTATGTGGCTCTTTTTCCCCATTTTGAAAATGGGATGTTATCAAATCCAGGTATGAAGCCCGTGTCAAATTGCCTCTATCTGAATATAAAGAAATGTGTGTCACATAATGTGTGTGACTTTCCCAGAGTCTGAGAGGACTCTGGACTTCCTGTGTTTCAGTTTTCATGGAGCTCTTTCTTTAATACCCTCTCCTATATTTTCACAAACCCCAGAGATACCTCAGTGGAAATGAACAGGCTCAGCCTTGGTTATAATTTGCTTCCTATTTTTGTTACATTTCACATTTTATCTTTCTGTAAGTAATAATACCAGGGAACTTTGGGAAAAGAAATCATTCTAGAGACCATCAGCTCCAGCTCCCTTATTTCACAGACCTAAGGATTCATCCAAGGTGCTAAGGGACATGCCCAGGTGTATTACTCAGGGTTCTCTAAAGGGACAGGACTAATAGGATAGATGTATATATAAAGGGAGTTTATTAAGGAGTATTGACTCACATGACCACAAGGTGAGGTCCCACAATAGGCTGTCTGCAAGCGAAGGAGCAAGGAAGCTAGTCTGAGTCCCAAAACCTCAAAGTAGGGAAGCTGATGATAGTGCAGTCTTCAGTCTGTGGCTGAATGCCCCAGAGCCCCTGACGAACCACTGGTATAGGTCCAAGAGTTCAAAAACTGAAGAACTTGGGGTCTGACGTTCGAGAGCAGGAAGCATCCAGCATGGGAGAAAGATGGAGGCCAGAAGACTCATCCAGTCTAGTTTTTCCATGTTCCTCTACCTGCTTTTATCCTAGCTGCATTGGCAGCTGATTGGATGGTGCCTACCCAGATTAAGGGTAGTGGGTCTGCCTCTCCCAGTCCACTGACTCAAATGTTAATCTCCTTTGGCAACATCCTCACAGACACACCCAGGAACAGTACTTTGCATCCTTCAATTCAATCAAGTTGACACTCAATATTAACCATCACAACAAGTTCTTACACTGTTGAGTGGTGGAGCTCATTTCCCGGAGATCAAGTCTCATGTTCTTCCTACACCCCACTGCCTTTGGCTCATTCTGCCTGAGGTCAAACAATATTAAGACACCCTGAAATTCTCCTTTAAGAGCATTGCCCATGTTCAGAACATAGCTCTATTTTGAACTTGAACATCAGCTGAGTAGACAAGTACATCCGATGCAATTGCAATCATGTCCTTGGAAATTTATAGCATCGCTTTCAAGCTCAACAACTTGTTGGCAGCCACCCAAACTTCAGTTCTGCCTCTAAGTAAAAATAAAATAGAATACATGTCATTAGCATAACTATGACATTTAGGCAAACTCAGGGACATTTAGACCTCATGCATCTGGGTAATTAATTATATAATCTTTTCTTACACATAGATGTCCTTTCTCTATGTTTATTACAGTCTCAAATTCCTCACCTCTCAGAAGATAATCCAAATATTTTCACTTTGTCACTCACTTTTTAAATTTTCCTTTTTTTCCTGTTTTTCTTTAAAAATTTTTTTCTTTTTTCTTTTTTTTCTTTTTTTGTCACTTTTTTCTATTCTAAATGATTCTCTTTAAGTTATCAAATAAATGGGGAAAATAATGGGCCTTAGCAGGTTATCTAAGTGGTTTTTTATTTTATTTTATTTTATTTTTAATTTTTTGAGACAAGGTCTTACTCTCTCACTCAGGCTGGAGTGCAGTGGTCAATCATAGCTCACAGTAGCCTCAACCTCCTGGACTCAAGTGATCCTCCTGCCTCAACCTCCCAAGAAGCTGGAACTATAGGCACATGACATGCCACCATGCCCAGGTAATTTTTAAATTGTTTATAGAGACAGGGTCTCACTCTGTTGCCCAGGCTGGTTTTGAACTCCTGGGCTCAAGCAATCCTCTTGTTTCAGTCTCCCAAAGTGCTGAGTTTCAGATGTGAGCCACTATACCCAATATTTAAAATTTTTTTAAAAAAGACGTCAAATAAATGGGGAAAATAATGGACCTGAGCAGGTTGTCTAAACACTTGACTTTGGTGATCACAAACAAGGCATTTACTTGGATAGTGGGCAAGAAAAACAAATCTTAAAAGCAGACTCAAGTGCAAGTGATTGAGATACAATATAGTATGTTTGTATTTGAATGGTCTGCTGGATAGTAATGGTAAAAATGCACACAACCTCATCTGTGCGGGGCAGGTAGAGAAGAACTTGCTTGGGGGCAAGCATCCTGGCAAGCCAGGTATTTCAAAACCATAATGTCAAAAATATAAAACAATTCCACAAGCCCAAACCTGACCGAAAGCCTAACCTGGGAAGTGCAAGTGACAGAAGCAACTATCAGCACCCTCGTGCCCCTTGCAGAGAGACAAAACACCTGCCAATAGGCACTTTCCATCTGGAGTCACCCAAAACCAGGACTCAGTAACAAATAAACATTCATATTCTGACATTCTTTATGTGCAGTGTCCACTAGCCTGGCACCACCTCACATACCCTCTCTCCTACCTGCTGGCTCTCCCTCTTTTTGGAAGGTACCAATTCCCAGTTTTCTGACTTCATGCCTTCAATAAGGGAAGCTCTGTCTGCAGTTCCCTGCCCATGGGGCATTGACATTTCCAGCGAGATGCATTCCCCCTCTGCCTACCCTGTCTCCACCTTCTGAGGCAAGATCCAGTTGTTACCACTCCTCTCTGCAGCCTGGACAGCTTCTCTCTCGTTCTGCTGGAGGCATTGGAGGCAGTCAGAAGGGGAAAGAGGAAGAAGAGTCCAGACAAAAAGAGTACTATTTGGGCAGGAGAGGTGAATGAGGAAACTGGAACTTAATTTTCTGTTGATTCCTCTTTTTTTTAGAACTTTCTATTCTTTGGGGAAGTTGGTTCAAATAAGTGAATTTTTCTTAATTAGAGGCTACCCTGGGAATCCTAAGAAAAGACATGGCCCTTGATTTTGAGTACTCCTAGACCTTTGGGATAGATGGGCAAGTAGACAGATGTGTTCAATGGAGGGATTTTACATGGCAAACAGCAGTACACACAGACAGCCCAGAGCTCAGTATCTGAGGCATTTGGGTTGAAGAAGCAACTGCTCAAGGCAACCCCTGGAAGGGGCTCAGGATTTAGACTCCTGCCTAAGCATTTCTCAGGAAGTTGGGAGATAACAGCCTGTGTGTGTGTGTGTGTGTGTGTGCGCGCGTGCATGCGTGCACACCTGCACATGTGAACCCAGGTCATGTGAACCTAGGGTGTGTGAATGTACGGTGTGGGAGGAGAGTTCCTGTCAGTTTGGAGTTAGTAGATTATAAGGTGTGAGGTTGGGAGGGAAGGAAGTAATGCCAAAGAGGTGAGAAGGGACTAAGACACCAAAGACCTCCTTCCCCCACCTTCTCTGAGTCCTGGAGGAAGTGAGGAGTCTTCTCTGCTGTCTCCAAACACAACCGCCACTAAAGGTGAGCAGCTTCTCTTTGTCAGTGCTCTACCTTATGTCAATTGGCTGAACAATCTCTATTTCAACCTATGACTTTTATTTTCTTAGTTCATGTCTTTTATTAACTCATACACAATTACTCATCTGGTTTGTTGAAGCAGTAAGACAATATTTGCCACAATAATGCCTGTCAAAGTGGCTGGCCATAAAAACTCCTGCACCACATTCATCTAAAAGATGCTTCCAAACTGGTTCCCATGAAGGCAACCAATTTTGCCATTGTCATGCACCTTGGAGTATTTCAGGACAGCCAACTTAATCTTCTTTCTGTAATGCATATTCTTTTTGGCAATGGCATAAGACTTCTTCATTTTCTTAGCACCACCATGAAATCTCAACACATGATGAAGAGTGGACTCTTCTTGAGTGTTGTAATCAGACAAAGTACGTCCATCTTCCAGTTGCTTGACAGCAAAAATCAGTCTTTGCTGGTCAGGAGGAATTCCTTCCTTATCCTAGGTCTTGGCCTTTACATTTTCTATTGTATCCAATGGTTCAATGTTGAGAATGATGGTCTTCTCCATTTTTCCAAAGATCTGCATTTTTAAAAATCCAACAAATATTCATTACACTCCCACTCTGAGGCAGGTGCTGTAATATTTGCTAGGAATGCAAGGACTATCAAAACTAGATGGGTTCCTACCTCAGTGGTTAGTTAAATAATTACACAAATAAATGTGAATTTACAACTGTTCTAAGTGCAGTGAAGGATACAGATATATGAATATGTATACATTTATACCTACAAATATATATTCATGTATATGTATCTTATAAGGGGATTTGACTCAGTCTTGGGGGAGAGATGGTTCATTTGAAGAAGTGACATTCCAGTAGATATTTTGGAAGTGTTAGAACTAAGAGTTAACTAGGGAATACTTGGGTATGCATATGACAGGCCAGGCCTCACTAACAGCTGAACAGGCAGGCCTCCGTAACAACTGTTTCAGCACTAACTGAGTGGTGAAGTTAAATATTAAAAGCTGATAGAGCCAGTGTCCTTATACAAAGGCTGGAATATAACAAAAGCCCACCAAGAGTTTTGCCCAGGCCTCTCTCCTGGACCTTGAAGCATGACAACATAACGAAGGAAATCTTAACAGGACCCTTTCAGGATTAAACAAGTTTTACTGGGGGTCTGAAGAAACTCCCCAAACCTCTATGCTTTAGCAGGAGACAAGATAAGGGTAATAACCCCAGCACCTGGACCCATTTAGATTAAGTCAATTTACTGAGGCTCCAGAGGAAGGTCTCCAGGACTCAGACCTTAGTTATGGATTAGAAGATGTTAATCACTTATACCTTTAGATGAATGCACACTTACACGTAGACATATAGCTTAGAAGGCATATAAGCTCTGGAAAAGTTTGTAATTTTGAGTAGGTCTAGTGAAAATTTCTAGGCCTTCTCCCTACACCCAGTTACAGAAATGAAGACTCTCTTCTCTCCCAGTTCATCTCCATCTCATTATTGGGCCACGAGAATAAGCAGCCTGACCATTGGTTTGGTCCGGGAATATGCATGTTTAGGGGCTGGGAATATAGGAGAGAGCCTGGCCTCTTAGAGCACCTTGAGGAAAGCCAGCCAGCCGAGGGAAGAGTGGGAGCACCAAAAGAGATGAGACTAGAGGAGCCTGACCTCGCTGGGTTTCGAGAAATCAGGTGCACAGTTTTGTCTTTGAAAATCTGCCTTTTTGTGGTGGCTTCACTGCAGATGGCAGATGAAAAGGAAGAATACTATGCAGACCCACGAGATTGCCCTAGGACTTTTTTCCCCTCTTCCTGCATTGTATCCTTACTTTTTCATAAAAATGCCACTGAGAATCAGTGTAGAATTGACTTTGAAATCAGAATGTTGGTGTTTTCAATGGTATGACTTTGGGAAAATGATACCTGAGAACCTCAGTTTTCTCAAAATTAGAATGGAAATTGTAATACCTATAAGATTAAATGAAATCACATAGGACCAGACATAACAGGTGGTCAACAGATGGAAGCTTATTGCTATTCCCAAGTGATTGGTGATTAACTGATGTTCTAGACCAGGGGTCAACATTTTCTGTAAAAGCCAGGTAGTAAATATATTCCACTTTTTAGACCATATGGTATCTGTCTCAATGGCTCAATTCTGCAGCTGCAGCAGGAAAATACCGTGGACAGTATGTCATGAATGGGCATGACTGTGTTTTAATAAAACTTTATTTATAAACATGAGCAGTGGGCCACATTTGGCCGGTGAGCATAGTTTGCCGACCCCCATTTAGAACATTTTCTGTGGGTCACGATATCCAATGTACGCTATTAAGCAGTCCATCTTAGTTGCTGTCACATATATAACAATCCAGTAACCCTGCAAGGTAGGTATTACTACCTCTCCTTGACAACTAAAGCTCAGTGATGTTAGGAAATTCATTTCCATTCGCACAATCAGCAGTTGCTGCAAAATGAACCCCCGAGTCTCTAATTTCCCTGAACTTAAGCTGGTTTCCTTATTGTGTTTCCTTCTTAACTTGGTATTTAATGCTCCTTGGTTATCCTGATGTTCTTGGAGGAATATAGATGCCCATTATTCTTATGGCACAGATATTTCTAACCTAAACTCTTTCCTCAGGCCACCTCTAAGACTGCTGGATTTTGCATTTTTCTTCCCAGGTTTTTTAGCATATGCTCCCTGGGCTTTCTCTCTGCTGCTCTGTCCACATCCATCACATCCCACCTATGTGAAGCTCACACGTATAATTCCTCTTGGCTGGTGATTTCCAGTTTTTCAGGTTTCTTACATCAGAGGTGACTGCCCCGGAGCAGGCTTCTCAGCCTTTAATTTTATTTCGGCTGGACGGTAGATGAAACGGGGTCTTGGCAGCTGGAGGGAGGGTTGCATGCAAACTTTTTTAATTTTCACGAAGCAACTTAACAGGTCTGAGACTGGCAATGAAATTCTGCTTTGGGGATATTCGGATGCAGAAGAAAACACAACGTGAACCTAATTTATTTTCTTCTGACACCTCTAAAACTATATTTCATACTTTCTCCTTTTTATCACTTCTGAGCAGTGGATTGCATGGATGCCTGGGGCTGATGGCCCTCCAGGATGCGAGTTTCGCTGGAAGCCGGGGAGAGAGCAGACACTAAATTCAGAGTCAAACACAATGACAGAAATAGCAAAAAACAAAGGTTCATGTCAGACCCGAGCCCTGGGCGACTTCTTGAGTTTTCTACTTTGTGGTCAAGTTAAGCCTTTAGAATGCTTTCAAAGGTGTCCTTTCTTTGGGGTACGATTTATTACATTTCTATTAAAATACAGGGCCGCCTTTATCAGACTTCTGTGGCCAGAGGGGGTGATTGTCATCTGCTGTGGTTTTTCACTGTAATGAAAGCATAACTGGGAAGAGCCTGCGCTGAGCCCCTGGGCTGTGCAGGGTTGGAGGTGGTAGGTGCACTCCATATGCAGTTTTCAGTGAACGTGAAAGGTCCTGCTGAGGGCGGTTTGTAGGGCTGTTACAGGAAAGGGATCCAGATCCAGACCCCAAGAGAGGGCTCTTGGATCTCTCACAAGAAAGAATTCAGGGCAAATCTGCAGAGTAAACTGAAAGCGAGTTAATATTAGTAAGAAAGTACAGGAATAAAAGAGTGGCTACTCTGATCATAGACAGGTCAGCCCTGAGGGCTGCTGATTGCCCATTTTTATGGTTATTTCTTGATGATATGCTAAACAAGGGGTGGATTATTCATGCCTCCCCTTTTTAGACCATATAGCATAACTTCCTAATGTTGCCATGGCATTTATAAACGGTCATGGCGCTGGTGGGAGTATAGCACTGAAGTCGACCAGAGGTCACTCTCTTCACCATCTTGTTTTTCGTGGGATTTGGCTGGCTTCTTTACTGCAACCTGTTGCATCAGCAAAGTCTTTGTGACCTGTATCTTGTGCCGACCTCCTATCTCATCCTGTGACTTAGAATGCCTTAACCGTTGGGGAATTCAGCCCAGTAGGTTTCAACCTTATTTTACCAAGATCCTATTCAAGATGGAGTTGCTCTGGTTCACATGCCTCTGACAGAACCACTGAGTCACCCCTCCAGGATGGTGGGCACTGAGAATTATTACGGGGCAAGAGGCTGCCTCCAGAGGGGCTGTGTGGCAGGCCAGGTCTCACTAACACAGGCCTCCATAACAACTGTTTCAGCACTGACCGAGTGGTGAAGTTAAATATTAAAAGCTGATAGAGCCAGTGCTGTCATACAAAGGCTGGAATGTAACAAAAGCCCACCAAGAGTTTTGCTCAGGCCTTTCCTGGGCCTTAAAGCATGACACGATTTTAACAAAGGAATTCTTAGCGGGACCCATTTAGGATTAAACAAACTTTATTAGGGGTCTGAAGAAATTTCCTAAGTTTCCATAAACAAGCTTTATTGGGGACTAAAGGAACTCCCCAAACCTCCATGATTTAGCAGGAGACAAGATAAAGGTAATCACCCCAGCACTTGGACCCATCTAGATTAAGTCAACTTACTGAGGCTCCAGAGGAAGGTCTTCAGGACTCAGATCTTAGTTATAAGTAATCGCTTATGTCTTTAGATGAATGCACACTTTACATGTAGATATATAGCTTAGAAGGTATATAAGCTCTGGAAACTTTGTAATTTTGAATTGATCTGGCGATAATTTCCAGGCCTCCTCCCTGTAACTGGCTGCAGAAGTAAAAACTCCCTTCTTTCCCAGGTCATCTGCATCTTATTCATTGGTCCTCTAGAATAAGCAGCCTGACCCTCAGTTTGGTCTGGGAACAGCCAGGCTATAGAACGATTTCTGAAGGCTTTTGACCAACCCCAAAGCACTTTTCCATAATAAAACTTGCAAAAATATCAAGTCCATTCATTTTTAAAAGCTTCAGCCCCGTAATGGCTCAGGCACTGATTTCTTGACTCTGTGCTTTCAGTGGGCCAGTTGGTATTGAATCACCTAATTTTGGTTCAGGTGCTGAATTTTTCTGCGATGTCGGAGCTTTCCATGGCCAGGTCAGATAAAGGTCTCAGCATTTTAGCCTCAGCTCTTAGAGCCTCTTTTTCCTGACCTTTGGTTTGCCAAGTCACTGTCCAAGTATCTGAGTAGCAACAACACATGGAGCTCTAAGCAGAAGTCCCAGGTGATGCCTGGGATGTTCTGGCTTTGGTGGAGACCCAAGCAGAGGTCCCAGGTGGTGACTCCTGGGATGCTCTCACTTTAGTAATATTGATTTCAGCTTTATATCACTTGCCTTTAATAGTCAAGGTGTCCAAAGTCACAAATTCAAACCCCAATGGAAGAAAATAATAATTTGTTCCATGGGTGCAAAAATAGTCTGATATCTCAAATTTATTCCATTGATTATTCTTAAACTAGAAGAGGTATGTGTCAACACAGAAATGGTCTTTATTATGGAGAACAAATTCCTTGAATGTGTATACTCTTGATTCTAGGTCAACAATGTCATTTCCAGATTTGCAGGGCAGCAAAGTTTTGCTTAAAACTCCCTCCTCTTAGATGATTCCAGCAGTCACCTTAGCGTCTACATCCTGAAGGTGTCCTTGATACTACGTTTTCTGCTCCTCTAAAGTAAGGGATCAGTCTGTGGTCCCCATGCTGAGACCGGGTTCTTCCTGCCTATTCCTGGAGTGCCATGGAGAAAAGAGCATGGATTTACAGAACAGACACTTGAGAGAGAGGTAGGAAACTCTGTATTTATTTAAATGCAAACTCAAATATTGCAAATTTAGTAAAACATGTGGGAAGAGTTCTTTTACAGAGCAATTTTCTGTTGCCTAGGATATAAATCCTTAGAGTTTTTCTGTGTAGTGATTGGCATTTACAAATAAGAACCTTCCCTGTTTTGCAAGGTTACATGTTAGTTAATGTTTGCAATGCCTCTTGAGTCGCTAATTATTTTGTTTATACTCCATGCTCAAAAAATCAGAGGGGAGGAGTTTCACCTCAGGCTTTGGCTCTGAGAACAGTACAGCAGAAGTTTTGATTTTCATCCACAGAAAGTAACAGGGGGTTGAAGAATCCAAATGACCAGAGGTCAGATGCCTCTTGATGCTGTGTTGTTCTTTCAGTGGAACCCACATTCAGAATTCTCTAAGGAAGGAGCTGGGACAGAGGTGCTAAACTTTGCCTCAAAAAGGATCTTCTTGGGTGGCTGGCAAGATGACTGAATAGGAACAGCTCCAGTCTGCAGCTCCCAGTGGGATCAACGCAAAAGGCAGGTGATTTCTGCATTTCCAACTGAGGTATCCAGCTCATCTCATTGGGACTGGTTAGACAGTGGGTGCAGCCCATGGAGGGCGAGCAGAAGCAGGGTGGGGCGTTGCCTCACCCAGGAAACTCAAGAGGTTGGGGAACTCCCTCCCCTAGCCAAGGGAAGCTGTGAGGGACCGTGCCGTGAGGAACCGTGCGTTCTGGCCCAGATTCTATGCTTTTCCCATGGTCTTTGCAACCCGCAGACCAGGAGATTCCCTCAGGTGTCTATACCACCAGGACCCTGGGTTTCAAGCACAAAACTGGGCAGCCGGTTGGGTAGACACTGAGCTAGCTGCAGAAGTTTTTTTTTCATACCCCAGTGGCTTCTGGAATGCCAGCAAGACAGAACCGTTCACTCCGCTGGAAAGAGGGCTGAAGCCAGGGAGCCAAGTGGCCTAGATCCAGTGGATCTTAACCCCCTGCCCCGGACCCACAGGGCCAAAGTCTTCACATTCATGAGATTCCCAGATGGTTCACTTGCTCCTGAAACTGAGAAAGGCACAGACACATCCTTGTTAAACGCAAACCTTCCCTTCCACTGATCCACCAGATAGAAATACAATTTTGCATTTGCGCCTCTGCATCCCACCTTATTTCTGTCCACTATGTACTACACAGGTGGGGGTGAGTATGTGCCTGTGTGCAAGTGTATGGGGTGTAGGGGCCAAGGGGTCCCCTGAAGTTTCACTGGAAAATAAATTTACAAAAGGCAGATTAACAGGAGAAAAGGTATGCAAATTAATGTGTACAAATAGGAGCCTTCAGAATGAAGGCCCGAAGATACAGGGGTAACTATCCGTTTTTATGCTTAGGTTCAGCAAAGCATGGACAGCATGCAGAAACAAAGTTGGACAAAAAGGACTTGATCTAAAGCTGGTGGACTGAGTGTGGAAACCCAGCCAGGCCTGTCTGTCTAGATTCTTCTTGGCCTCTCTGAGCAGCGCTCCTTCCTTCTGGGTGTGAGGTAGGACCCTCTCTGGAATGGGGTTTTTAGGATCTACAGTCCAACAAGGTAGGTCAGGGAATTTCTTTATGGCCAATTTTTACATAGAAAGGCAGAGGGAAAGTTAAAGTCCTATTTTTAGGTTTTATGGCTGGCTTTGGAGAAAAGGGTTCTGGTTTCTAGGACCAGCCAAGGGAAGGAGGGCTTCTAGTTTCTCTGAGGCCTCCGGGAAGGATGGGGCTGAGACAGGAGGGCAGGAGAAGGTCACAGAGAGAAGTTTGCTTCCAAGGCCACTCCTGAGACCTGCATTTTGCGGCATTGTTTTATGAGCCCCAACATGGGGTAGTGAAGATTTGGTGACTGCTCTGGATCTTTTTTAATGAAGGTGGGGACATTTTCAGGACGTGGGCGCAAAGCTACCACTGAAATGGACTTCTGGGTGAGGGAGAGCATCTGCTGCCACACAGACCTGGATGGCAACACTGTATTCTCTTGGATCCTCTCAGAGCTCCAGAGGGTCAGAGGGATGTGGCTGCAGCCTGCCTAAGAGGAAGGAGAAGAGAAAGAATAAGAATAAGCAGAGTTTTGATGTCTTCAGGCAAGAAAAACATGCTGGGGACACCAGCTAAGGAGTGAGGGCCAGGAGAGAAAGGAAAGGGCCAGGCAGGAAACCGGAGACAGGGGACAGCCAGGTCCGGCAGCATGGGGGAGGAATTACGTGGGTCTGCACCAGAGAGGGGGCCAGGGCGGCTACAGATGCCTCTGTCCTCCTGTGGCAGGCGCTCTCCGGGAAAGGAGTCCTACAGGACCAACTCCTGCTTCCTGAAAGGAGGAACATGACAAATGACCAATGACCCTCAACCCCCGAGACACGGCCCCCTGCACACCCTCCCTAGACACAGCCCCGTCTCTTTCCAGTGCAGAGAGAAGGCAGTGGTGCACTTCCCTTACCTTCCACCAACCAGGAATCAGCTTCCACCCTCAGCCACGCTGTGGGAGCAGCACACATGAGGCCACCATCAGGGAACCTCGTTAAAACCAGCATCCCTGTTCCTCACCATCCTTAACATGTGTGAAGGTGGCTGGTGGGTGCAGTGGCTTACGCCTGTAATCCCAGCACTTTGGGAGACTGAGGCAGGAGGGTCACTTGAGGTCAGGAGTTCAAGACCAGCCAGGGCAATATAGCAAGACCCTATCTTCATAGAAAATACAAAAAATTAGCCTGTGATAGCATGTGCCTGTAGTCCCAACAACTCAGGAGGCTGAAGTGGGACGATCTCTTGAGCCCAGGAGTTCAAAGTTGCAGCAAGCTATGATTGGACCACTGCACTCCAGCTTGTGTGATAGAGTGAGACCCTGTCTCTAAAAAGAAAAAAAATATATCTGAAGGCATCCAGTCTAAAGGACTCCAACACAACTTTCAATATTTGGAATTTATTGTCTATAACTCAAGAAGTTCATAAAGTATTGGTGGAATGATTAAGAGAAATGACAGAGTGAGATAATCTTTTTGCTCAAATTGTACAATTCTTTGATGCACTCCATCATTTACTTATTTTCTATATAACAGGCATAGAACCAGGATTCACTCAATTTTAGTAATTTTTACTTTTACAGGTGGGTGCGTATGTGAAAAGATACAATATGTATGTTGTGGTATACAAAACAGCAAGCAAAATTGAACACTTACATGCAAACATATCTACACAAAATAGATATTTTTATTTCCTATATTATATATAAAATATATATGTAATAATTGTAGAAAAATGTGCTTTAAAGGACAATGATGCATTTCCTAGAAGAGTAAAGCCTCTAGGATTATCAGATTCTGATTCTGTGGGACCAAACTTACATCCTCATACATTGTAGATAACTGAGTGCAAAATCGTTCCTGTCTGTTCATATGCAAATTCTGTCCTGTCTGGTATAGTTTCAATTATTTCCTTCCCGAATTGTGGAAGAAGGTAGTTTTATGTCCCCAGGTTTCAATATTCCTGATCTATAAATATGTCTGTTTGGAGTCGACTTTGAACTGGTTGCAACATCTTACAACCAGTTTCCTAACTCAAGAGTTAAATAAAGTCTTTAATACTGTTTATTTTTATAGCTGCATAGGTTTTTATTTTTCCTGCTTATGAAAATGATTATTTAACAAGCAATGTAACATTAGATATCCGATTGACATAATCCCATAAATGAAGAGAAGATTGGGTTTTATATACTATATACCTAATTATTTTGTGTATAACTCCTGTTTAACAATAATCTTAGCACTCATCACTGCAGTTTATTGAGTGTATACTATGCAGCTGGCTTTGTTCTTTACCATTTGTATACAGTATTGTGTTTAATTGTCACAGTCTTTGAGGCTGGTGGTTTTGTATTATATGAGGCGACTGAGCTCAAAAACTTTGATTTGCAAACAAAATGGGCATAATCAATGCATGGAAAGGCTCGCATTTGAATCCAGGTCTCTGTGATATTCTAAAACCATCTATTCTTTTCTTTTATGTATATTGTTGCATGGGTTACAACCATGTGCTTGGGGGTAAGAGAAACATATCTTTTCTGTGTCTGTTGAACCTTTTCTCTAAATGTGTATTTATGAACAAATTTTCTCCTCTCCAGTGTGTTTAAAAAATATCCTGGAGTTGCGTTAAGCCTGTTTTCATGAGCCTCTCTTCCGACCTTCAGCTGCTTACTGTTTTAAAACAATATTTGCAAGAAAATAAATTGCAGCTCTCATGGAAGAACATTTACGACAGGCTTTAGGGGATCATTATGCATCGGGAAGTCATTTTCCAAATGACACTTCCGTGACCCCAAAGAGCCTTAAATCAAAGAAGAGAGCCTTGGCCTGTGACTATTTCATGCAAAAACAGTTAGTGACTTCTGTTTGTTAAAATAATCAAGGATATATCACACAGAGGACAGTGTTACCTAGCTTTTAATTCTTTGGATGATTGTCTGGGCTTAAGTAGATATCACTGTTTCCTTGGTTCTTCTGAATTGAGATGGTACTAGGAGAGGGGAAAAATTAAGAGAGGTGTTGTTATCTGACATAGCAGTTGAGAATATCTAAATGAATTATTGTAAAGCTAGATTACAAATTTCTTGGGGGAAAGGATCGTATCTTATTTGACCTTTAATCCATGGTGGCATGAACATCACCTCAAAGGAGCTCAACACTTTTATTTATTTATTTACTCATTTATTGACTTTTTGCTTATTTGTTTATTTTTTGAGACATAGTCTTGCTTCATCGCCCAGGCTAGAGTGTAGTGGCATAATCACTGCTCACTGCAGCCTCAGCCTCTAGGGCTTAAGCAATCCTCCCACCTCAGCCTCCCAAGTAGTTAGGAGCATAGTTGTGTGCCACCACGCCCAGCTAATTTTTAAAATTTTTTGTAGAGACAGTCTCACTATGTTGCCCAAGCTGGTCTCAACCTCCCAGGCTCAAGCAGTCTGCCTTCCTCAGTCTCCCAGGCTCAAGCAATCTGCCTTCCTCAGCCTCCCAAAGTACTGGGATTACAGGCATGAGCCACTGTGCCCAGCTCAATACCCATTTCTTGAATCAATTCATGTATCTTCCCGAAGTGGGGAATCGGATCTTTTAATCACTACTTGGTTTTCCTTTTGCTTCAATGGCTTAGTTCTCCTGAAAGCATATAGAATGTGCATTTCTCACCATTTCCTGTACATTTTCCAGAAAATAAGACATATGCTAATGCTATTTCAATTGAAAGAGTTTTGACTACAAGTATTATGGCCATTTGAAAATAACTTGCTATTTGTATTATGCAAAAGACCTTGTCTAAAGCACTTTGTTTGTAAATAAAGCCCCATGTTGCCTGTAATAAAGATATGAACCCACATTTTACTTCCTAGAATGCTTCTAGAAAAAGTCCCTGAATAGGCATGCTAATGCAAGCCACTTATCCCTGAGTGATTTGAACAATCGCATTCTCCTTGTTAGAAAATGTGACAAATGGAAAACCCGACAAACACTCACTGAAGAATCCATTCCTCCTGCAAATATAGAGTCGGTTTTGTAAAGTGCTGGCTTTAGAACCTGTGTGTTTCTTTAGAACAGCGGCAAAATGTTGGGTATAAGGGATTAAAACCAATAGCCCAAATATTGTGCATATGATCTGAAGGAGTGGCATGATGGAAAATCATTTCTCACCTCTCACTTTGAGCCCAGCATTTGGTGGTTAGCATCAAGGTCCCCACTGTTTGCTCTCAGACCACCTGGTCTCACCTTTAGGGGTTTCACAAACACACCCCTGCAGCATCTCTCAGTTACAGCCTGCATATTGTTTATGTGAAAAACAGAAAGGTTTTTTTTCTCTTGTGTCAGCCCCTACTCACTTCTGATGCCAGATGTATGAGGGTTTTTCCGCATAAACCAAGCAATTCTCCAATGAATACCCACTAGGTGTCCTATGATTCAGTTCCATCCTGACAGTCTCTGCCTGGAGTTAGAGTGGGACCCTGCAGGTTAAGGGCTCAATCCCACAGGGCATTCAGACAGTATAGACAGAGGGCTGAGGACTTGGCTCAGTCATGTCTGAGCCAGGCTTTTTATTACCTGAAGGAGGTAATAAATGCTCCACAGGCATTCCCATTTCCAGCCTCCCTTTCTGTTAGCTGTGCCCATGTGTCCATGTCCTCCCAGGAAGAAGCCAAGAAGAAATGAAGCATGCCAGAACCTCCTTATAAAAGTACCCCACAGACTTCCCCCCCCACTCTTTCTTCCAGCTGACTGTGATGGTGATGCCCACAGGGACCCTTGAAGACATGAGTTGAAGATCATAGAAGCATGACAAGTTGGATACCTGAATGACTGTGTGGATCTGAGTTTCCCAGTGCCCTGCAGTACACAATCACATTGTTTATGAGACTGACTATGTCTGAGCCAGAATCTATTGCATCTATTTGATGCTGCAGCTTAGCCTGCGCTAAGACACTAGCTTTGGTAAAATAGTCTCGGAGCTTCATCTGCCAATTAGAGAAGATGACAGCACCAACATCTGTTCCCCCAAAAATAAATTAAATAATGCATGTAAAATGCTTTCTAATGATAGTTTATTTATGAAACACCTATTGTTAGAATTAAGAGAGATGTGAGAAATAACTTATCAGATATGTCCGAAACTCTAGATTTATTCACACAGAATGGTGTTAGAAATGTAGTTTTTAGAGAATTTACAAAGAAATCAACACCCATATAAAACCAATTTTAAACCATCTAAACTTTAGCCTTGTATGGAGCTCAAAAAACAAAAAGTAAAATCAAAACATTTCTTTGCACATAAAGGAAACTTTTCTACTAACTGAAATTTGTGGCAGAAAAGTTAGCATTTTGAAGAGACTATAATTACAATGACATATGCTCTGGGACCCCTTTAACAAAATAAGACCTTTCCAAAGTGACTGTGTTATATAGAAAATGAGTTCATGTTGTAGAAATAATAGAATCTAATCCAAACAAGGGACTTTCTGGAATTGTCTTCTATTTTATAAGGAAGATTGAAAACAAGACAGAATATAAGGGACTAATACCTACAATTGTGAGCTTCTTAAATTTATTGTGTGTGAATGTGTTTGTAGACTCAAACACTGGGGTGTAGTATTTCAGTCAAACAAATTCGATGGAATTAGGCAACTTAATGAGAAAGTGTGTGCTATTTTATTTGGCACTTTTTTTTAACCTCAGAGGCAGACCCTGCTAAATTAAAACAGTGATCCAACCACAATGACTGACATTTCTACTACTGGATAAAATTATACTTACATAGCACAGGAATGAATTTTGTATGCTTGACACTCTCAAGAATGTTACGGATTCTCCATACATGGAAAATAATAATAATTGTTTCACTTGTTAGTTCTTTCAGATCACTAATTGATTTTCCTTTTCATATTTGAATTGTAGAGTACCCTTAAAATGTTTTATTAATTCCTACCATACTTCAGACTCCTTGAAAGCAGGTTTCCACTCTTCAGAAGCAGTTCACTTGTTTTTTGCATTATTTATGAAGGGTATGTTTATTCTTTCTTAGCATAAAGAGGACTTCTTGCAAGTGCGTTGTTGCTATCACGGATAAAGACCGTGCACGGATATGGGATTCCAGAGCAGTGCGAGGATGAAACTCTGGACTCAGACTCCCGAGTTCTGTTCTTGGGTCATGCACTGACCATCTATATAAACTTAGGGATGTAGCTTGAAGTCTCTGCCTCATTTGCCTCATTCATAAAATATAAATGATAATTACAGTCTCCTTCCTAGAGTTTCTGGGAAGATTAAGGAGAGTCATTAAACAGTTCTTTACTCCTTGTAAATGCTTAACCCATGGGGCTAATTTTTTGGTTAATATTTGCTTGTTACCTGGTTTGTTCCTCTTTTCATGAAACAGTTGTTTAGCACTCTGTGTGTGCTAGAGACTATGCTAGCTTCTTGCAAATATAGGGATGAATGTAAGCAAGCTTTGGTGGATTTCATGCTTGAGAGGAAACACCAACACATGGGTAGCCTTTTTTTTTTTTTTAGACAGGGTCTCGCTCTGTTGCCCAGGCTGGAGTGCAGTGTCATTATCATGGCTCACTGCAGTCTTGACATCCTGGGCTCAGGTGATCCTCTCACCTCAGTCTCCTAAGCAGCTGGGACTACAGTCATGGCTAATTTTTGTGTTTTTTGTAGAGATGGGGTTTCACCATGTTGCCCAGGCTGGTCTTGAACTGGGCTCAAGCAATCCACCTACCTCATTCTCCCAAAGTGCTGGGATTACAGGTATGAGGCACCACACCTGGCCTACTTTTGGTGAGTCTTAAAGGATGAATAGGAGTTTGCCAGGTGGCATTTTGGTATAGGAAATAGTTATTAGAAAAAAATAAGGAGAGTGTAATTAAAATGACTTTTGTATGTGTGGAATCCAGATCCAGCCCACATCCTGTTTTTGTAAAAAAAAAAAAAAAAAGCTTCATTGCAACAAACGCTTGCCCATTTATTTCCATATTGTCTATGGTTGCTCTCCCACTGTAGTGGCAAGGTATGAGTAGCTGTTCCATGAATCATATGGTGCCAAACGCCTAAAATATTTACTGTCTGACCCATCACATACACAAAATAGGCTGGCCAACCCGTGTTCTATACTCTTTTGGTGGCAGCTGATTTCTAAAGCTACTGTCTCTGCATGACCTAATGTTTCATTTTTGCTTTTCTAACTGTCAACACCTGTGTAATCAATTCCCTACATTCAATCTCCTCTGTGGAAATAGCTAGTGTGATTCCTGGTTTTCCAACTGGATCCTGTCATAGTCTGATTTGTGCTGCTATAACAGAATACTAGAGTCTCAGTAATTTATAAAGAACAGAAATGTATTGGCTCGCAATTCTGGAAGCTGGGAAGTCCAAGATTGGGGGTACAGCATCTGGCGAGGGTCTTCGTGCTGTGTCGTCTCATGGCAAAAAGTGAAAGGGCAAAGAGGGTAAGAGAGAGAGCAAGAGCAGTAAGTTACAGAGCAAGACCCTGCCTCGAAGAGAGAGAGAAAGAGTAGGTGGAACTTGGCCTTATATAAGAAACTCACTCCTGCGATAATGACATTAATCCATTCATGAGGGCAGAGCCCTCAATGACCTAATCACCTCTTAAAGGTCCCACCAATTAACACTGTTGTAGTACATTAAGAATTAGATTTCCAATACCTGAACTTTGGGGATACATTCAAACCACAGAATTCTGCCCATGGCCCCCTGAATTTCTGTTCTTCTCACATGCAGAATACATTTATTACATCCCAATAGCCCCAAAGTCTTAACTCGTTCCAGCACCAACTCAAAAGTCCAAAGTCTCATCTAAATCAGATACGGGTAAGATTTAAAGCATGATTTCTTCTGAGGCAAATTTCTCTCAGTTGTGAGCCTCTGAAATCAGACAAGATATCTGCTTTCCAAATACAATGGTGGGACAGGCATAGGAGACACATTCTCTCAAAAGGAAGAAATAGGTATTTGTAAAGAACAGAAATATATTGGACTTACAGAAATGTAGGTCCAAAACTCAACAGGGTGAACAACATCAAATCTTAAGGCTCCAGAATAGTATTTCTTGACTCTATGTTCCACCTTGTGGACACACTGGGGTGGAAGTTGAGCCTTCAAGGCCCTGGGGGCCCAATCCCCACCATTTTACTGAAGAGCACACGTAGTTACTCTGAGAAGTTGGAATCAGGTGCTTGTGGCTTCACCGGGCTGGCGTTACATGCTGGTAGCTTTGTAGTTCTGGGGTCTCAGGATCAGGGGGTTACTCTTCTCCCATGGCTCCACTAGGCATTGTCCTGGTAGAGACTGTCTGCAGCAGCTTTTCCTCTGTCACAGGCCTGTTTCTGGGTCCCCAGGCTGTCATTGACATCCTTTAAAATTTGGGTGGAGGAAGCCATGCCTGCACAGCTCTTGCATTTGGTATGCCTACAGAATTAGCACTATGTGGACACCACCAAGGTTTATGACTTTTGCCTTCTGCAGTGGGGAGTCAAGCTGAACCTGGGCTCACTTGAGCCATAGCTGGGGCACCTGAGGAGCACTGCTCTGGAATGTGGGAAGCAGACACTTCAGGTGGTGCAGGGCAGTGAGTACTGTGGTCCCACAGGCACCATGGGCCTCTCTTTTGACATATTTCCTTTCCCCAGACCTTGGCACTCTGGGTCTGTGATGGGAGGGGCAAAATTGCTAATTTCTGAAATACCTTGGGATCATTCTCCCAATGTTCTGCTGAATAGCCTCTGGCTTGTTCTATCATGTTGTTTTCCTTATCTCTTGGTCACACCCCTGTTTTCCTCTCTTGAAAATGCTCTTTCATTCTTGATCTCATAGCCAGGCTGAGAATCCTTCAAATCTCCAAGTTCTGTTTCCCTTTTAATTATAAAATCTGCATTTAAATCATTTCTCTCTTCTCACATTTTATTATATGCAATGACGAGAAACCATACAGCATCCTGAATGCTTTGCTGAATTTCTTGCTCATCAATCTTAAGTTCTACCTTATGTAAAGTCTTAGGACATGGACACAATTCAACCAAATTCTTTGCCACTTGGTAAAAAGTATGGCCTTTCCTCCTGTGTCCAGTAAGTTGTTCCTCATTTCCATCTGAGACCTCATCACAAGGACCTTTACTCTTTTATTTTTATTTATTTATTCATTTATTCATTTATTTATTTATTTATTTATGTATTTGAGATGGAGTTTCAATCTTGTTGCCCAAGAGTACAATGTTGGCTGGAGTGCAATGGCGTGATCTTGGCTCACTGCAGCCTCTGCCTCCCAGGTTCAAGTGATTCTTCTGCCTCAGCCTCCAGAGTAGCTGGGATTACAGGCGCCCACCACCATGCCTGGCTAATTTTTTGTATTTCTAGTAGAGACGGGGTTTCACCATTGTAAAAAGTAAAGTAGAGGTTCCTCTTCAAAGACTTTCCTCCCCATTTAATTAGGAATAAATAGAAACTTTTCTTAGAAGCAAAATTTATTCAAAGGCCTGTGCTAACATTCTTAAATATCCACTAGCCTTGATAAAGAAATCAATGCACTTTATGTTCTTAGCTCCCACAATTTAGCCTAAATATTTGCCGTGGCATGCTTATACTGGTCCAAGCAAGCATTAGGTCATAACCTGTTCCTCTTTCTTATTTGAAGGTGTTTTTACCTTTCTCAGCATTCCACAGGTTGCTTCCTCCTTCCTTTGTTTTCCTCTACCTTTGCCTCTTTTAAAATATTCTAAGTTGCTAGCCAATACAGAACAAATACAGAATGTGAAGTCCCGTTCCAGCCAATGGAAACTGGACACAGCAGTAGGGTGGATGCATCAGGTTATAAATGACCCTATCTCCTTTGTTTGGTATACTCTGATGGCAAAACTGCTGGAGAGTGTGTCCTTTCTGCAGAGAGTAAAAATGACCTTGCTGAGCAAATTAAATTTATGTTCAAGTGCTATTTCCTTGTGGCACCAGGGAACAAGCATTTCAAACAACCATGTTGGTCAAGCTGGTCTCGAACTCCTGACCTCAGATGATCCACTCACATCAGTCTCCCAAAGTGCTGGGATTACAGGCGTGAGTCACCAGGCCCAGCCTCTTCACTCTTTTCTACCAGCATTGTGATCATCACCACTTAAGTAATCTCTAACAGGTTCCAGACTTCCTTTACAACTCTCCTCTTCTAAGCCTTCATCAGAATTGCCCTTAACATTCCATTTATGGCAATGTATACTTTTTCTAGCCTGCTCCTCCAAATTCTTTCAGCCTCTACCTATTACCTAGTTCCCAAGCCACTGCCAAATTCTCAGGTATTTGTTAAAGAAGCAGCCCCACTTCGAAGTACGAGTTTTCTGTCTTAGTCTTTTCTGTGCTATTATCACAGAATACCACAGCCTGGATAATTTATAATGAAGAGGAATTTACTGGCTCACAATTCTGGAGGCTGGGAAGTTCAAGTCTGAGAGGCTGGCATCTGGTGAGAGACTTTGTACTGTGTTATCCCATGGCAGAAGGCAGAAGAGCAAAGAGAAGGTGAGAGAGAGTGAAAAACAGAGCTGAACTTGTTTTATTTTAAATAAGAAACCCACTCCTGAGATAAACTCATTCCCATGATAAGGGCATTAATCCATTAGCCTTCATGGCCTAATCACCTCTTAAAGGTCTCTCCTCTTAAACCTGTTGCATCAGGGATTAACTTTCCAATGCCTGAACTTCAGGGGACACATTCAAACCACAGCAGACCTTGACTGATAGAACACTATCCAGCTCTCTTTAACCATATCTTCACCTTCTCCCCTGGGCTCAGGCTGCATGCATCAGCAGTTATTTGGGATAAGGCACAACACTGATACTTCCAGTGAAAGGATAGATGAGGGTTTCCCATTACGTAAGTGGTTTTCTTTAAATTGTTTACAAAATTTTTCATCTGCCTTTCAATGTTTAGTCATGGCTTTATTGGACGTGATGAGGTGAATCCATTCTCATTCTTATCTCAGCTGAGAGACGCGTGCCCTTAGGCTCACATAGGTGATGCTGTGTAGAAGATGCCAGGCAGTGGAAAGGAGGGGGCTTTTCAAAGCAGACCCGATAGAGTACAAAACACATAAATTGCCAGGAAGTGACTCCTGCCATTAAGAATGGAATCAAGACCCTTCTATGGTGCCTTTTGGTTGCAAAGTCCATGACAGAGTTGTGCCTACCTAGGTTGGGCCATAGTCAGAGGGAGAAAATTCAGTCTCGGTCAATAAGTACTTAATGTTAGGCATTTTGTACACCATAACAGCAAAGCATCCTTCTCTTTCTAAAAATGTATTTGTAAAGAATTTGCTGAAAATGAACACTTTACAGTTGCAGAGACAGAAGCTAAGCACATTCTGCAAACAGGGTTACCACCTCCAGCCCAGATAGTTCAGACTAATGTTTTTCAACATCTTTCCCGTGTTTTGGGCATTTTCCCTCCCCACAAAATTTTAATAGAGATATACTACATATCTGTTTATGTACTGCATGCATTTCTATACTTTACTGATAAAGATAATTTGATTTTTTTTTTTTGCCCTAAAAATATATTTTTTCCCCTAAGGAGCAATTTTTGCCCCCACTGAAGATGCATACTTGACAAGAAATAGTAGTGGCCGAGTGTGGTGGCTCATGTCTGTAATCCTAGTGTTTTGGGAGGCTGAGGCCGGCGGACTGCCTGACAACACAGTGAAACCCCATCCCTACTAAAATACAAACAATTAGCTGGGCGTGGTTGCATGCACCTGTAGTCCCAGCTACTTGGGAGGCTGAGGCAGGAGAATCACTTGAACCTGGGAGGAGGAGGTTGCAGTGAGCCGAGATCATGCCTCTGCACTCCAGCCTGGGCGACAAGAGTGAGACTTCATCTCCAAAAACAAACAAGCAAACAAACAAGAAATAGTAGCATTGAATAGGCAGAAAAGGAATTTAGACCAGATAGAAAGGTGATTTATCTTCATCATCACACTGGCTACAGAGTCTTATATGTTCCTGAGTAACACAATTCACAAAATGTCTATATGTCTACACAAGTAGCTAATTATTGTTTGCATATATGTGTCATGTATATGTTTATATTATTCAGGGGTAGTATATAGGCCCTATAGTTTAAACTGTATGTAGTCTGATTAATGAATGGAGTTTAGATTATTCTTAATGTGTTTTTCTGTCATTTTTTACATAACTCAGAAATAAAAGCATAGGATTCCCTAAATATTATGTTATATAAGTGACTTACCAAGTGGACAAATTCTGGTGCTCACTGTGAGCAAAACTGGTTAAGCAATATGTTTTAGGGAAAAAAGCCTCATTAAAATCTGTTTTCCCATCGTAATTATAAAAGCAATAATTTCTGTCGAAAATATGGATGTAGTAGAAAAGCATAATGAAAACTAAAAAAATTTTCCATGATCCTAGCACTGAGAGAAACATCACAGTAAATGTCTTAGTGCCTTCATACACAAACATAATCTGGTTATGTTAAGAAGGCATGTAAAGAACTAAAAGTCGACCAGCCTAAGCGGCATAGCAAGACCCATCTCTACAAAAAATAAAAAGAATAGCTGGGCATGGTGGCATGCACCTGTAGTCCCAGCTACATGGGAAGCTGATGTAGAAGGATCATTTGATCCTAGGAGTTGGAGGCTGCAGTGAGCGATGATCATGCCACTGCACTCCAGCCTGGGCAACAGCGGAAGACCATGTCTCTAAAAGGAAAAAGAAAACAAGGAACTAAAAGTTAAAAGAGGGCAAAGGTCTCTAAGATAGACAGAAGTATCTCACTATGTAGTAAAGAATTTAATCTTGTTCAGAAAGAAATCTGCTCAGAGAGGTGACCCCAAAGCCCTTGGACTGTCAAGCCTGGTAGGACTGACTGCCTGATGGCCTTGGGTCACTGCATAGTTTAGTAATGTGATGTAGGGTAGGAGGCTGGTCATGCCAGTCTATCAGTGGAATGTAGGACAGGGGCTTTGACCCATGCAGCATCAGCTTGACCTCCTGAGGGGCTGGAGATGGAGATCTGCCCCATGGGCAATCATCAATACTTGTGTGATAGAGCCCCAGTGAAATCTCTGGACTCCATTCTCAGGTGGCCTTTCCAGGTTGGACATACTCCATGCATACTGTCACATAGCAATGCAGGGAAAACAACATTCCCCATGACTCCACAGGGACAGGACATCTGGAAGCTCAACATTTGCAACTTTTCCCGACTCTTTTCTGTATGTGTTTTACCTGGGCTGACTTAAATCTGTCTCCGTTAGCTGTAATGAACCATAACCATATGCATAACACCTTTCAGTGACTCCTGTGAGTCCTTTTAGCAAATATTAAAACAGGGTAGTTTTGTGAACCTATTTGAAATTGAAGTGATTATGAGAAGTGAGGCAGCCTTGAGGACTGCCCCTCTAACCTTGCAGTTGGCTGACACGGACTGACACAGAGCCATCTATATGAGAGTGAGCACAAGAGGGGTAAAAGCCAAGAGGAGCCAGTGTGTGGTGAGAGGGATGCAGTGCATGGTTCCAACAAGGATGCTAGAGAGCTCTTCTGGGGGTTTCTAGCACAGCACTGTCAATCAGAACTAGAAAGTGCATCCCCTCTACAGTATGCCACATGCGCAGACTGACCCTGTTTAACAAACTGGGAAACAAAGGAGCCCAGAATATTATCAAGTGCCAAAGAATGTTAGAAACGATGTGTTCATTGTAAGAGGAACAGTTGTTGAGGATTGCATTAGTCCATTCTCACACTACTAACAAAGACGTACTGAGACTGGGTAATTTATAAAGGAAAAAGGTTTCATTGACTCAGTTCCACAGGGCTGGGGAGGCCTCAGGAAACTTACACTCATGGTAGAAGGGGAAGCAAACACATCCTTCTTCACACGGCAGCAGCAAGGAGAAGTGCAGAGCAAAGGGGAGTGGGAAGCCCTTTATAAAACCATCAGATCTCGTGAGGACTCACTCACTATCATTGAGAACAGCATGGAGATAACCACCACCATGATTCAATTACCTCCCACAAGGTCCCTCCCATGACAAGTGGGAATTATGGGAACTACAATTCAAGATGAGATCTGAGTGGGGACACAGCCAAACCATATCAAGGGCTTAGTGATCAACAAGAGCTTTCTGGAGGAGGTAGGCTTCAGCCAGGCTTGGAGGATAAGTGACATTTGGAAAAGCAACTTGGAGAATGGGGGCTATAGGGGGTGAATGTTCAAGGCGCTGCTGCTTAGGGAATGTTCTTGCTGCAGGGCACAGACCCTGGCATTGCTGTAGAAATGTGTCCATGCAGTAGAGCTCCAGGAATCAAATTTGAAAAGTTTATGGTTGATCTTGAACCTCTGGCTAAACAATCTGGGTTCTATCCTACCTAATTTATGACTTCCTCTCTTCCCTGTGGCCTCAGGAAATTGGTTTCTTCATTTGAAAAAAAAAAAGTGGTGTATTAATATTTAACTTACATTTCTTATGAAATGTAAGTAGGAAATGTATATAAAATATTTATTAGACTACCTCATACCTTTTGAGATGCTCAAAATATGGGTTTTCTTTTATCCCAACCATGAACAGCCTCCAGGTTTAAGCAGGAGAGTTCTATGAAAAATGTGATGTTTAATTTTTTTTCTAGACGAAAGAAAACAACAAAGATGAAATTGAATTAGAAATAAATTGAAAACCAGAAAAAAGAAACTCAATTGAACTAAGACATAAATATAATACCAGGTATTTTTAAATTAATATTTATTTTAAATTTCATGGTCAAAACTAAACAAGGAGTAACTAACAGTGGGGAAACTTCACAGACACTGTCTTTACCAGGTGGTCATGGCTAATATCACAATGATAAATCATGTGAACTCCTAATATGATATGATGAAAAGTGCTCCTCACCTCTAAAATCTTCTTCCCCAAAACCTATAACTCTAGTTTAATCATCAGAAAATATCAGACAAACCAAGATAGAGGAACTAAGATAAAATATGTCTTAGTCCATTTGTGCTGCTATAACAAAATACCTTAGACTGGGTAATTTATAAACAACTGACATTTGTTGTTCACAGTTCTGGAGGCTGGGAAGTCCAAGATCAAGACGTGACAGAGTCTATGTCTGGTGAAGACTCACTTCCTGGTTCCTAAATGGTGCCTTCTTGCTGTGGCCTCACATGGTGGGAGGGCAAAAGAGGGGAGCAGCTCCTTAACACCTCTTTTATAAGATCATTAATCCCATTCATGAGGGCTCCACCCTCATGAGCTAATCACCTCCCAGATATCTCGCCTCCTAATACCACCACACTGGCAACTATGTTTCAATGTGTGAATGTTGGGAGAACATATTCAGACCATAGCAATATCAAGGTCACACAAAACAAGGAACTTCTGAGAACCTCTCAGTGTAGAGGAGACTAATGGTGATGAATTGTAACAGTATCCTGGATTGAATCCTAGAAAAGAAAAGATCATTATTGGAAAAACTGTAGAAATCCTAATACAGCCTGTAATGCAGTTAGTAGTTCTGTACCAATGATGGTTTCATAGTTTTGACAAATGTGCCTTGGTTGTGTAAGATGTTAACATTAGGGGAAGCTAAGATATATGGGGAATCTCTGTACTATCTTCATAACTTTTCTGTACATTTAAAATTATTTCGAAATAGAAATTTACTTTAAAAAATTACTACCAAAGGAGAAAAGAGTCAAGGAAAGGAAAATTGTTCCTAATCCACTATGGACTGTACAAATATATATAATGCCCATTGAACACTTACTTTCTGTGATATTCCATTTTCTCAATAATGGGTGTTTCCATATAGCAGGATTAGAGATGAGCTTATTGAGTCCCTAAATAAAATCGTGATCCAGGAATATTCTGGGATGACTTCAGTTGTAGCCCCTGTATATAACAGTTATCAAGAGTGAAATTAACTACCCAGGTTTTGGTTTTAATACGTGTCTTCTCCCACAGGGCCCAAAATCCCATGAAGTTGTTGGTGCTCCAAACTCTTTCTTCTCCTCTAAGAAACTAAGGGCAACCAGAATTTCTTGTCATTGTTTGCTATCCCTGGCATTGACATTTTATTCTAAACATTTAGGATCTAATGAATAGATATTCTAAAAAAGTTCCAGCCAATTCAGAGTGTTCTGCAACCAAGGAAGGCATGCCGACTGCAGCACTGGTAACACATCAGCTGCAGTCCTAAGCCAGGCACTGTGCACAGTAGCAGTTTGCAGCAAGTTGTAGAAATGGGCCATTTCCACTCAAGAGCATCAGACACCATTGCATTTATGCCTGGCTGAGCTGGGGAGGTTGTCATCATACAGGCATCTCTAAATGGTTTCAGGTGTCATCATCCCTCCACTGGTAGAGGCCATGGAGAATGTGACCATAGCATAAATAGAAGCTCCATTTCCCATTCCCTTGGAAAATATTTGTATGAAGAGCAAAATATGGTGCTGGAGTCCCTTGAGATGTCATGGCACTAGAGCCATAGGATCCCTAGAGTAAAGAGCTGAGTAGAATAAGGATTTATCAGTTATTGGAAGAATGCAGAACAAAATATCCAGCATTTTGTTGGATGGCTCGATAGATAGATATGATGGGTGGGTAGATATAATGGATGGATGGGTGGATAGATAGATAGATAGATAGATAGATAGATAGATAGATATGATGGATGGATGGATGGATGGGTAGATAGGTAGATAAATGTAGATAAATGAGATAGATTTTATATATATAATACATATATCTATATTTAGAGAGATAGAGATTATTATAAGAAATGGGTTCATGCACTTGTGGAGGCTGACAAGTTCTAAGATCTGCAGAGTGAGTTTGGAAACTGAGGATCCAGGAGCGCTGATGATGTCGTTTCATTCCAAAGTCCTGCAGGCTTAAGACCCAGGAAGAGCCAGTGTTTCAGTTAGAGGCTGAAGGCAGGAAAAGAAAACCACACAACCAAGGTCTCAGCTTGAAGCTAGTTAGGCAGAAGGAGTTCTCTCTTACTGAAGGAAAGATCAGTCTTTTTGCTCTACTCAGGCCTTCACCTGTAGAGCGGGCCATCTGCTTTACTCAGCCTACCTATTTACAGGATACTGTCATCCAAACCTATTTAAATGTTAATCTCATTTTTAAAAACATGACTTCTAAGCAATAGAAATGACTAACTGATGAGAAATAAGTTTGGTTATAAAACTATGACTCCATCTTTTTCTTTTCTTTTCTTTTCTTTTTTGAGAGCTTTGCTCTGTCACCGAGGCTGGAGTGCAGTGGCACGATCAAGGCTTATTGCAACTTCTGCCTCTCAGGTTCAAGTGGTTCTCCTGCCTCAGCCTCCTAAGTAGCTGGGACTACAGGCATGTGCCACCACTACTGGCTAATTTTTGTATTTTTAGTAGAGACAGGGCTTCACCATGTTGGCCAGACTGGTCTTGAATTCCTGACCTCAAGTGATCTGCCTGCCTCAACCTCCCAAAGTGCTGAGATTACAAGTGTGAGCCATCACACCCACCCTGACTCCATCATTTTAGCAGACTCTTTCTATTTGAAGCGAGCTGCCATACTGGAGACATGGCAAGGTCCCATTTCCACACGGCCAGGAATTGAGGGTAGCCTCAAGCCAATAGCCTGCAAGGAATCACATCCTCCTGAGAGCCATGTGAGCTAGCTTAGAAGTAGATTCTTCCCCAATGGAACCTTCAGATGGATGAGGTGAGATCCCAGCCCTGGCTGGCACCATGATCACTGCTTCATGAAAGATCCAGAAGAAGATACTTAGTGGGCTAAGCTATGCCCAGATTCCTGACCCAGTGAACCATAATGCATGTGTGTTGTGTTAAAAAGATAAAATTTGGATGTAATTTGTTTTTCAGCAGTAGACAATACAGGGAGTTTTGACATTATCATTTAACATAAGGGTAATGAAAAAGCAATATTTATAAACAGAAAAATAAAGAACATTTGTTTAATAGAGTTATCTGCAGAAAGATTAAGCAATTAGCAGTTGGGGATGAGAGATGAGCCCTAACTGATATGCAAGAGGAACAATATGTGGTTGCTAAATAACCTCTTAAAGACAAGCAGACCCTTTGGTTTTGTGGAGCGTGGAGTTTAGTGGTGTATATGGGTTTAATGGCTGTGCTTCACTGGAAAGATACAGATCATCAAAGGAGGAAAAGGATAAGGAGGAGGGAGAATAGGAGCAAGAAGATAGTGAAAAGCACACAAGGTGATAAAGATCTGGAGGACTGAGTCAAACCCCTCCATCTCACTTGTGATACATTTAATAAAGTTTTCATAACAAATCTCAAAGTGCTTAGTGGGAATGGACTTCTCATGGAAAGCAAGAAAAACAAATTCTGCATGCCATTTGTCACAGGCCACTCAGATGAAGAGACAGCCTTCTTTCTGGGTTGTTGATATAGTGTATGTATATGTCAAGGGCCACTCAACTCCAGATATATGATTTCAGTGATATGATTTCTGTTTCTGTTCTGATATATCATGGTGTCATGGGTTGACCTAATGTGTCACCATCTCTGACTTCTGTGCAATGGCAAAGGATTGGCTTAGGAAACACCAACATCATGTGCCTCCATTGTGAACACAGCTCATCACCACTGTGATGGTGGTGTCTCCTCGCTGAGCATGATATCAGTCTAGTTGTTGTTTAAATTTCCATGAAAGTGGACAGTTCCCTTATGCTCCACAAATGCTAGATTGGAAAACCCTGGAACATCCATGTCTTTACTGTTTTATCCATTTCAGAAACATTTATTGTGTTGGAATAACCCAATCCACATTCTGGGATGGAAAATGATCCACAACACTGCCTTAAGTCGATCACATGATATGCAAACTATGGAAAATGATCGTGTACAAGAAAATATTCTTGTTTTCTTTAGCATCATCTAAAACCTTACTATTTGGGCACAGTCTGGGACCAACAGTGTGGGCTTCACCTGGGAGCTTGCTGGAAATGTGGACTATCAGACTCCACCCCAGCTCTGCTGAATTAGAATCTATAATTTTAACAAAACTCCCCAGTGGATATATGTGCACGTTAACGTTTAAAAAGCTCTGCTCTCAAATATGAAACATGAAATATCAGCTGCCCCAACTGATAAAATGGGAAGCGAGCAAAAGAGACCAGAGTTGGTATTTAGGAGTCTGACTGTGGGGCTGGAAGGGCAGTTTCTCAATCTCTCAGCCTCTGCATGCTCTGAGAGTCTCAAAGGAGTAACGTAAAAGACGAGGTGTCAGTTTCACCCAAGGACACTCATTTAAAGAGTGATTGAGAAAGGCACTCCTTTCCTCCCCTTTTCTAAAGCCTGCAAATAGCTGTCAGAACCAAAGAATAATTTTAGGTGAGTTCTCTCCTGAGTCAATATAAAAATAGTGCTTTTGTGTACTAGGAGAATGGGCCTCACTCTATCTAAAACCTCTTCATTTGTTTTATCTGCAGCCACAAGTCATGGAGGCATGAAAGGCAGGGAATCACATTAGATGTCTAATTTTCCTCCTCTTACTGTTTCCTTTTAAGAGGCTGGCTGTGAAAGGTAGTATCATTTGAAAGCCCAAAGGACAATATTGTGGTCAGACGCTTGTTCTGTTTAAAGGACAAATGGAATTACTCAAATTTTAGCATCTGTCTATAACTTTATCCACTGTCAAATTATGAATGATATGGTATATAATTTTCACTGGATTTACATGCACTTCAAACAGCTTAATTTTTTTTTTTTTTGAGACAGAATCTCACTATGTCTGGTGTGATCACAGTGCACTGTAGCCTTGAACTCCTGAGCTCAACTGATCCTCCCACTTCAGCCTTGCATGTAGCTGGGACCACAGGAATGTGCCACCATACCTGGCTAATTTTAAATTTGTTACAGGGATGGGTTCTCACTGTGTTGCTCAGGCTGGTCTTGAATTCCTAGCCTCAAGGAATCCCCTGCCTTGGCCTCTCAAAGTGTTGGGATTATAGGCATAAGCCACTACACCCAGCCTCATACAGCTTAATATTTTTTAAAGCACATTTTATGTGGTTACTACTTCAATTAATAACTTTTGGGTTCACCTTAGTGATAAAATGTAAGCAATCTATGAATCTGTTCATTCCCAACTGCCATTTGTAGTTGTACCCTCCCTCAACTGTGCCATTTTTGTGTATTTGTTGAGACCAAGACAATATATAATTGTCTTTCAGCCGGGTGCAGTGACTCATGCCTGTAATCCCAGCACTTTGGGAGGCCGAGGCGGATGGATCACTTGAGGTCCACTTGAGGTCAGGAGTTCAAGACTAGCCTGGCCAACATGGTGCAGCCGCATCTCTACAAAAATACAAAAAAATCAGCAGGGCGTGGTGGTGCGTGCCTGTAGTCTCAGCTACTCGGGATGCTGAGGCAGGCGAATCCCTTGAACCCGGGAGGTGGAGGTTGCAGTGAGCCAAGATGCCGCCACTGCACTCCAGCCTGGGCAATAGAGACCCTGTCTCAATAAACAAAACAAAACAAAACAAAACAAAAAAACCCAGACAATATATAATTCAACTTTTAAAACAGCTTTTCTTTTTTGAAGCATCAAATTAATTCAAGTTTACTTTACACCTAGAAAATACCTATAAGCATAAAGAACACCGTGAAGACTAACAACAAACCCACCACGGGAATGATTCATGTTTCGTAGATGTCTGTGTGACCTTCCATACTTTATTCAATGTAGCAAAACTTTTAATGTTTTTTCCACAAGACAGAATCATTATGTAATCACTGCTTTGTGATGGTTTTTTACATTTCAGATATGATTCACGTCTTTCTGTACAATACACATAATTGTTTGAGATCGTTTTGGGGTACACATTACTCCACTTGAGAGCTCTGCACATTTTGTCTTCCCTGTCCCAGTATTGGGCAATAAAGTTGTTGTCAATTCTGCTAAAACAACCTTGTAGCTAAATCATTCTTTATATTGTCAACTGAAGAAAACGAGGTTCATAAATTTGGAAAGAAGAGCTTTATTTCTTATAAAGGGTTGCAGCTTGCAGGGTGGCTGTTCTGACAGACTGGAAAGTGTAGCCTGTGGCCAGAAGTCAGAAGCAGACACTTCGAGGGAGGGGCAAAGGGAACAGGAATTTATGCTGAGCAGGGTGGTTGAATATACATATTCAATAAGCTGTAAAAGGAGTCACAAATATTCATGAAAGAAGAAATGTGTGTATTTGCAATCGAGCTTCATGCCCCCTCATGGGTCCCAGGTACAAGGAATGGTGATGTTAGCATGATCCCAGGGTTGAGTTCTCAGCCTTCTGATGTCAGAAGGTGAAGCAGAGGACACTAACACCCTCACTGCACATTCTCCATAGACGAGCCAGAACCACTCCATGGTTAGGGTCTCTTATCAGGAAGAAATACTGGTTGGTGTTTGTGCTGAAACCACAAAGGGTTGGGGGCAGCATCGGGCGGTTGGTTGACATCTGCAGTGGAATCTTTGGAAAGGGCTGGTTTCTATTTAACCCGTAAGGAAGGAAGTCTAATGGTGGTTAGCGAGGGATGGGGTATAAGGAGGTGTGTCTGACACCCTGTATCGTCATGGCCTTCGGTTTTCAAGGTTATTCTGGGGTCCCTTTGGCCAAGAGATGGTTCATTAAGTCAGTTGTGGGGCTTAGAATTTTGTTTTTAGTTTACAATATTCATGTTTATCTCCTTAGGCTAAATTCCCAAACTTTGAGTTTCCGAGTTCAAGTGTGTGCATAACTTTATGATTTGCTTTTTTTTCTGTGTTTCTTTTTTTTCAATTTATGCATTTTTCTGCAAGGTGCAAAAGTTCCCTCACTGGTGCTTTCCTGAAAACTCTTGGGAACCCCCTTAAAAACATTATTGCAATTTTCATAAATTGAAAAGGACTAATTTCATCTTTTAATAAACATTTCTTTGATTTCTTTGTGTATATTGACCATTTAGATTTTATTCATCAACTGCTGCCTTACCTTCCTTGGCTTCTTCTAAGTCTCTCCTTCAACTTTGCAGCTTGCTGATGTAACCAAGTTGGGTCTAGGAGCTTCTGGACCTTTCCACACACAACACACTGTTGACATTCAAACCAAACTAGGGTTCACTCACCCGGTGCCCCAAAGCCAAACACTGACATCAGGATTGCAGTAAGAGGAAGTGAAGTATTTATTGAGGGCAGCAAGCAAGGAGAATCAGGCAGCTCAGGCTTGAGACCTGACCTCCCTGATGGCTTGCAAGTGGAGGTTTTAAAAGGCAGGGGGACAGAGATTATAGGCAAAGCCATAAGTTAATATATGGAGGCCATACATTGGTTTTACCTAAAAAAGATGAGACATCTCAATTTCAGGGGAGTGGCCTACAAGTCATAGGTGGATTCAAAGTTTCTCGATTTGTGATCAGATAAGGAGACAAAGTTTTGTCTAAAAATTTGGGATCAGCAGAAAGGAATGCTGAGCTCTGGTCCATGGGCATGACTTCCTCTAGGCCCCTCAGGAAGAAATTTAGAACAAAGAGTTGCAGTCAGAGCTCAGTCCTCAGTTGCCCTTGTCTGAGGTCTACATGCCAGCGGATTCATTTGTTCGGGGATCCAGGCTTCTGAAAAACAACTCAGGAACATATGCTAAGATATTATCTTTAGTTTCTGTAGGGACCCAAACAACTCTTGGCTATGAGCTTCCTTGGCTATTGTTTTAGGCTCCTGTTACCTTCTGGCTTATCAAGTTGCTCTTTTACTTCTCAGGGCCAGCTAGATGCCTGGAATTTCCCTTGAAGGAACTCTAGATTTTCCCTTATTTCCATGCTGGGAAACGGGATGAATGGGGGGCGAACCCCTAAGAGGAGTCCCTGATGCATCTCACTGTCAACATGTATAGCAGGTTTTTCAAATAATGTGGAATCATTCCGTGTATTAGTTCATTTTCACACTGCTGTAAACATACTACCCAAGACTGGGCAATTTATAAAGGAAAGAGGTGTGATTGACTCACAGTTCCACATGGCTGGCGAGGCCTCAGAAAACTTACAATCATGGCAGAAGGCAAAGGGGAAGCAAGCATCTTCTTCACAAGGTGGCAGGAGAGAAAGAGAACCCCAGGAGAAAGTACCATTTACAAAATCATTAGATCTTGTGAGAACTCACTCACTAGCATGAGAACAGCATGGGGGAAACCACCCCCATGATCCAATCACCTCCCACCAGGTCCCTCCCACAACACATGGGGACTACAGTTCGAGAGGAGATTTGGGTGGGGACTCAGCCAAACCATATAATTCCATATATTCCTTTGTGTGTAGATCTTAGATAGTCTTCTTTCTAGTGCAGAAAAGTTGGGTTACAATACGATACTTAATATCTCATGGGTGTGTCTGTCAGTTGTTTCCAGTCTCTCACTCTTACGTAAATGTCTCTTGCAAACAGGTCACTTCCCGTGCATATAGAAGCAAGCTGAGCCCACTTAGCACAGAGCTCAAGCAGAGACCACTGGCAGAGCTGGTGGGTTTGAATGCACAACAGGAATCTCTTATTTTTTATTCTAGAGACTATGAAAATTTCATTGGTAGGTAATGCTTTCCTGAAACACTTTCGATAAGCTAATTCTATGCACTTGAAAAGGAGAGAAGATAGGATCAGAAAAATTGGAATTTGGGCAAGAGTAAATGGTCGTGCAAAAAAAAAAAAAAAGGTGATGGATTCCCAGAGATTTGGGGATAGAAGAGACAGTGAGAATGATGTACCATCCAGAATCCTCTACATGGCATCTCTGAGCCAAAAATGTGGTAGACTCCATGTCACTGTGGAATTAACTTAATCAATGCTAAGAAGTAAAACTTTCAGAAAAGGAGCAGGAGCCTAGAATTGAAATAGAAGCTGGCTCCACAAAAATGATCAAATGGAAGGAATGAAATTTGGACTTCTTTATTTTTAATTTTTTTTTCTAACCCTATTCATATAAAATTGTGTAGCCATGACCTTAGGTTACAAATCCTTGAATGGCAGAGAATGGATGTGTTTAACTGTTTTATTGAGAGGGAATAAAATATTCATGGCTGCCTCCAGTGGCAGTGTGTTCAATGCTTTGTGAAGTGTTGGAAATGCAGCACCATTTAGGAGGAAAGCAGAAAAGCAGCTTTTCTTTACTGGTGAAATGCCAACATCATACTCTTGAGTTTTAGATATTGTGAGTACAGATAACACCTACCCGAATATTTCTGGTACTAATAAAAACATCATTTTCAAGAATGTCAGGGTTTTATTCCCAATCAGTCTGTCTAAATGTCTCGTATTTAGGGTAAATATTGCCTGCTCTTTCAACATCTCACACTGGATCAAGTGTGGGAGCAAAATTTCCATTCAATTCCAAATTTCTGAACCATAATAACAAAAATTCAAATTAATGAAAAATCTGGGATAATAATGAAATGGCTTTGCCTGTGAGCTAAAATACATCTTTGAGTCACAGCTCCCTGGCTGCAAAGAATTTCTACAGAGATGAAAGAAACCTTTAAAATATTTTAGATATTAAAGTAACTGCTGAAATGTTAATTGGCAAAGGAGGAAATGTTCTATTATTCTATTAAATATTTTAGAAGTACTAGTGATAAGGGCTCTCTGGAGATATGTAGTTGGTAGCATAACTTGGAAATATATGTGAAAGTCTTGAATTGCATGAACCTTAGAAGGCCCCTCATGGTGTCCTGCTTGTTTTAAGGCCTCCAGAATTCTTACATTGTACATCATAATTCTGAGGCACTGGGTAAGGACTTTTATCATGCACAGAGATAAACGTGGCAGGTGATTACTAAAGGGGGTTGAAGAGATGTTTCTTTGGGTGCCTTGGTTTCATTTGTCTGCTGAAGCAAAGTCCTGCAAACTAGGTGGCTTACAACAACAGAAATTTATTCTCTCACAGTTTAGAAGGTCATGTGTCCAAAAGTCAAGCTTGTCAGCAGGACCACGGTCCCCCTAAAGGCTCTAAGAAGGAGTGTTACCTTGCCTCTTCCAGCTGTGGCCAAGGTGACCCCATCCTTGGCTCCTTGGCTTGGGGCTACACCACACCAATCTCTACCCCCATCTTCATGTGGCTGTCTTCCTTGTGTGTGTTTCTCTGTGTCTTCCTCACTTCTTATGAGGACACCACTTATTGGATTTAGGGCTGACTCTAACTCCAGGATGATTGCATCTCGAGATCCTTGACTCACGAGATCTGCAGAAACCCTGCTTTCAAATAAGGTCACTTTCTGAGATTCCAAGTGGACATCACTTTTTAGGGGACACTATTCATCTTTAGAGTACCTAAAAGGTATTAGAATACACCACCCAAAATATGCCATTTGGCCCTCAGAATTATTTTGACCTGAAAGCAATAAGATGCAGCAAATGCAGAAAGAGCAACTTACCCTTCCTTATCTGGGCAGCCAGTTCTCTGATGGGTCTCAGATTATGTAAAGGAAGTCTGTCATCTTAAGATTGTAGGAAACTGGGGCCTGTGGTGGTCCCTAGTTTCATTTCTTGTAAATGTAGCAAATTGTTACTTTTAAATATTAAAGTTTCAAGTACATAATTCAGTATTAGAATAATTCAGTATTATGATATAGGACAGTATACTTGAAATTTGCTAAGAGAGTAGATCTTTATTTTATTTTTTAATATTAATTTTAAAAATTGTTATAGTGGGTAAAAGTGCAGATTTCTTACATGCATATATTGCATAGTGGTGAATTCCAGGCTGTTAGTGTATTTATTGCCAGAACAGTAAACATGGTACCCAATAGGTAATTTTTGAACCCTCCCCTTGCCTCCCTCCTCCTGCCTTTTGGAGTCTCCAGTGTCTATTATTCCACATTCTATGCCCATGTGTAGCCTTGTTTAGTTCCTACTTTACATAAGTGAGAACGTGCAGTATTTGACTTTCTGTTTCTGAGTTGTTTCACGTAAAATAATGACCTGCATTTCCATCCATGTTGCTGAAAAAAACCATTATTTCTTTCTAGAGAGTAGTTCTTAATTTTTCTTATACAGAAAAGCGGTAACTACACGAATTGATGATATATTAATGAGCTTGATAGTGGTAATCATTTCACAATGTATACATATATCAAACATCACATGTATACCTTAAATAAATACAGCGATTTTACTTTGTTATTTATGCCTCAATAAAGCTGGAAAAAAATCCAAAGTTTTGTTCTTATTTTCCACAAGATGACTCAACCTTAGAAAATAGAAACCAGGCCAGGCATGGTGGCTCACACCTATAATCCCAGCAATTTGGGAGGCCAAGGTGGGAGGATTGCTTGACCTGAAGAGTTCAAGACCAGCCTTGGAAACAAAATGAGACCTTGTCTCTACAAAAAATTAAAAAATTAGCCGGGCATGGTAGTGTGCACCTGTGGTTGTAACTGAGGCAGGAGGATAGCTTGAGCCCAAGAGGTGGAGGCTGCAGTGAGCTGTAATTGTGTCACTGCACTCCAGCCTGGGTGACAGAGCAAGACCTTGTCTCAAAAAAAAAAAAAAAAAAAAAAAGAAAAAGAAAAAATAAATTAGAAATAAATTAGCATCCTTGAACTTGACTAGTCTTTATTTTTTAGAGGTAGAGTCAGCGTGGGGTAAGGAGATTGGAATTTCCTCCCCTAAGAGGTGAACCCTTACAATAAAAATCTCCATTGACCACGTCACATTAGGTACATAGTAGATACACAATCAACATCTATCAGTTGATTAAGTAAGTGGATTGCAGAAGGAATGCTATACTACACTCTGTTGTAGCATTACAACATCTGTGCTATGTCACCATCCAATGTTTGGAAGTTTGGGAGGAAAATGGGAAAGAGGGAGGGCCATTGTGACAAGATATAACTTGCTTCACTTGGACTTGGTCTCATCATAAAATTGCTTTAAAATAATATATAAGGTTTTTGTCAATTTTGCCAAGTCTGAAATTGATCTTATCACTCAGTGAAAATTGAAATACATATCTAAATATATGCAGATTTTCATGTTTCTGAAAGACACATTTTGCACTTGGACTCCATGCACTTAGGAGTCAACAGTGGTGTGCAGGGACATGGAAGCAGAAGTTTGTAAACAAGAGCACCCAGATAGTTTGTAAACAATGGTCCTTAGGAGGGCAGGGACTTGTTGCTCTCGCGTCTCTGTTTCCTAATCCTGCAAGGAACATGGCTCCCAGCAGGCACTCTATCATAGTTCTTAATCAGTGGGTGAGGAGTAAAAGAGTGATGAATTACAGGGCCAAAGTCTGGAGTTCTAGTCAGGCCTCCAACCTCGCTATCTTCAAGAACAGCTGCAACATGAAAATCCCTCTGAATTTTGGTAAGCTGGAGTGAGTGCTTCTAATTGCTGGCTGTAACTTTGCCTAGTGATGAAGCAGAACAAGTTCATTCACTCTCGCCTGGTGTTGCTGATTCCCATCAACACCTATAATTGCCTCAAACTAGGGGTCAGGCAGCGTTTTCTGTAAGTGTCCAGAAATTAAATAATTTTTTCTTTGTGGGTCATATGGTCCTTGTTGCCACTTCTCAATTCCATCATTGTAGTGTGAAAGAAGTCATGGGCAATATGTAAGCAATGTTTGTGGCTGTGTTCCAATAAAACTTTATTTGCAATGACAGGCAGAGGACCAGGTTTGGCCAGTGGGCCATAGTTGGCTATGCTCTACTATAAGCTATGAATGAAGCTGACCCCTAAAAAGAGTTTTGAAGATTCTTATTTTACAGAGGAGAGGCTAAAGGTTATAGTCCCAATATTCCAGGTCAGTACCCTTATATCTCTCTCAGAATGTCTTTCATTTCTTGATTTCAGTTAACACAACTTTATAGAAGGAATGATGCCAACAGAAATAATGATACCAAACACAAATGATCATATGCAAGCCTTTTCATTTTGAAAAGATATTTATGGGATTCCTTCTTTAACAGCTATCCAGAATATCCAGAATTCTTTTTCTTTTCTTTTTTTTTTTTTTTTTTTTTTTTTAGACAGGGTCTTGCTCTGTCACCCAGGCTGGAGTGCAGGCCTTGACCTCCTGGGCTTGAGCAATCCTCCCACCACAGTCTCCCTCATAGCTGGAACTACAGGTGCAGACCACCATGCCCACCTACTTTTTTGTGTTTTTTGTAGAGATAGGGTTTCACCATGTTGCCCCAGGCTGGTCTCAAACTCCTGGGCTCAAGTGATCCTCCAGCTTTGGCCTACCAAAGTGCTGGAATTACAAGCATGAGCCACAGCACCTGGCCTCAGAATTCTTGAGTTTTTTTCATAGAGTAAGATTTCCGAGTTGTAATCATAAATATGTCTTTTTTATAAGCACTGGTAAATGTCTATTAAAATAATAGACTACTTCATCTAATGCTATGGTTTTTGTGATGACTTTAAGGAATTACAAAATAATATAGCTATTATAGATTAAATAGATTAATAATATGAACAATAATATTATAGTAATATTAATATACAGTATAAATATATTTACAATATTAATATAGATATATATAAATAATGATTATTAAATAGATGAATAATACATCTAATAAATAATAAAGCTAAAATAATATATTATTTTATCTAATGCTACGGTTTTATGGTTTTTCTGACTCCTTTAAGGATTCTCACAAATAGGAACATATTTTCCTTCCACACTTTTTCAAGACTGTTGATAAAGATAAAAATCTATCTCGTCTAGATGGAAGAGAAATTGAATTTCCTCCACTTCCTTAAAGGTAAAAATTTTCACCAGATCTCTTAAAATGAGGAGTGGAACCTAGAGATAAAAAGCTGTGGTTTGCATAAATCAAAACAAACAAAGAGTTGTGAATGAGTTTGTAAAAAGAAAAGTTTTCGGCATACCTTATAATTGGTCCACCAGAATACTTATCCATTATCTGCTTTTTAAAGTTATTACCAATTTTCTGGGACATAACGGATAATTGTGCTTAGAAATTTTAAAGTAAAATGTGACATTTGCATAAAGGTGTCATGTTCACCTTCATACCTCTTATACCTCTTAGCTTTTGCCAGTCTAGTATTGCAAAAAAAAAAAAAAAGAAAAGAAAAGAAAAGAAAAAGAAAAAAATGTACTTTAGGAAGGTGGTTCTTAAATTGGCGTAATTCATGCAACTCCTGACCAAAATTAGGCAGAGTTTGTTCTCTTTCGTGAAATTTGGTCCTCACTTGAATCCTCCCAGCTACTGGATTCTTCGAGGATGAAGAGTTTGGGGTTACCCAGCACAAAAGATGAGCTATCCACTTTCAGAAAGGGGCCAGAAAAGGGAAAATCTGTGTGCTTCCGCCTGCACGACTAGGAACTGCAGAAACATGCGCCTCACACGTTGAATCATGGGAGGAGAAGCCCTCCCGGCAAGAACAATCCATCATCCGTCAGACGCTTGATTGTAACAGATGACGGAGCACAGGTAAGCCCACCTCTGTCTGCCACATCAAGTCATCCGCCTGCCAGGTACGCTCAGCTCCCCAGCTGTGATACTGTGTTAAAAAGCAGTTGCCAAGCCCAAGACCAAAGACAGGCAGGGTTTTTTAAGTTTGTCTTAAGAACTTAACTTAACGTGTGGTGCACACATAAACACACACACACACACACATTTGTGCGTTTATTTATAAGTATTTAATTAAAGAAGCTACTTGCATATTTCCTGAGATAAGGGATGAATTAATTTTTACTGATTTAAAAGCATTTGGGTGTGAAGCAGCAAAAGAGTTAAACATCTTTAAGTTAGCATTTCAAACATCAGAGAAGTTTTTAAATAGTGAAGTCTTTTTTGTTGTTGTTGTTTGTTTTTTAACCTACTCTCTGCAGCTAAGACTATAGGAAGAGTAGGGAACAACCGGAAGGGGACATGACTGATCTTTTTTATCTTGGGATTGTGTCCTCCGGGTACTGCAGTCTGGATGTCGGCTGGGTTCCCTCCACAGGTGCAAGGGTTCATGGAATCCTTCTCTTTCAGCTGAGCTTCTTTGAGTTTGAAGATTCCCACACAGGAAAGCTACTCCTTAAATTTTCTGATTTATACTGACTGGCTGGCTCCGCAGCAATTAGGAACGGACACAGAAATAGCAAATGCAATTATTTTATTGGCTACATACACTTCCCTCCTGTGGCTTAGAACAAATCTACCTAATTATTTCCTTCGTGTTAGACGCTTTTACTTTTAAATATAATGCGAAGCTGGGCACGGTGGCTTGTTCCTATAATCCCAGTGCTTTAGGAGGCCAAGGCAGAAGGATTGCTTGAGGCCAGGAGTTTGAGACCAGCCTGGTAACATAGCGAGACCTTGTCTCTATAAAAAAGTTAAAAACGGCTGGGCGCGGTGGCTCAAGCCTGTAATCCCAGCACTTTGGGAGGCTGAGACGGGCGGATCACGAGGTCAGAAGATCGAGACCATCCTGACTAATCACGGTGAAACCCCGTCTCTACTAAAAATACAAAAAATTAGCTGGGCAAGGTGGCGGGCGCCTGTAGTCCCAGCTACTCGGGAGGCTGAGGCAGGAGAATGGCGTAAACCCGGGAGGCGGAGCTTGCAGTGAGCTGAGATCCGGCCACTGCACTCCAGCCTGGGCGACAGAGTGAGACTCCGTCTCAAAAAAAAAAGAAAAAGAAAAAAAAAAAGTTAAAAACATTTCAGTGAAATTGATGACATTCCAAGTCTGGCTCTTTTGAGCATTCTCTGTTGCTGTGACTGAGACCACCGTCCATTCAGTTATATAAACCAGAAACACAAGAATCTTCCAAATCAATAAACAATGATACCCAGGTCCTAGCGCTAATAATAATTCCAATCAATGCAGAGCTGGAACTTGTGTGAGAGGCACAAGACATTTGAGGAAGGGAACCAGAACCTTTCTCTTTCTTGGGACTACTATTAAGTTTAGAACATGACTTCTGTCCTTCAGGTCACAGGATAACTGCAGCAGCCAAGCATCACACACCTCGATAAAACTACAGGGTACACAGTTAAATTTGAATGTGAGATAAACAACAACAAACTTTTTTTAAAAATAAGGATGCAACATGTTTTTATGACATTCAAATTTAACTGGGTGCCTTCTATTTTGTTAAGAAACTCGAGGCCGGCACGACCGGAAGTTCCAGAAGAACCAAACAAGAAAGGCAAGGTCAGGAGATTTAGAGCTCAGACCTTGACCTAAAGGAATTGTTACTGGAAAGGGCTCCCAATTCAGACCCCAAGAGAAGGTTCTTAAATCTCACGCAAGAAAGAATTGGGGTTGAGTCCACAGAGCAGAGTGAAAGCAAGTTTATTAAGAAAGAAAGGAACAAAAGAATGGCTACTGCATAGGCAGAGTAGCCCCATGGGCTGCTGGTTGGCTATTTTTATGTTATTTCTTGATCATATGCTGAACGAGAGGTGGATTATTCATGAGTTTTCTAGGAAAGGGGTGGGGATTTCCCAGAATTGAGAGTTCCTCCCCCTTTTAGACCATATGGGGTAACTTCTGGACGTTGCTAAGGCATTTGTAAACTGTCATGGCGCTAGTGGAAGTGTCTTTCAGCAACGAATGCATTTGAATTAGCTTAAAATGAGCAGCAAGGACAGCCAGAGATCACTTTTGTCACCATCTTGGTTTTGGTGGATTTACCCAGCTTCTTTACTGCATCGTGTTTTATCATTCCTCCCCCTTTTAGACTATATGGGGTAACTTCTGGATGTTGCCAAGGCATTTGTAAACTGTCATGGCACTGGTGGAAGTGTCTTTCAGCAACGAATGCATTTGAATTAGCATAAAATGAGCAGCGAGGACAGCCAGAGGTCACTTTTGTCGCCATCTTGGTTTTGGTGGATTCTGACCAGCTTCTTTACTGCATCCTGTTTTATCAGTAGGGTCTTTATGATCTGTGTCTGGTGACACCAGTCCTGCTGACCTCCTGTCTCATCCTTTGGCTAAGAATGCCCAACCTCCTGGGAGTGCAGACCAGCAGTTCTCAACCTCATTTTACCCAGCCCTTGTTCAAGATGGAGTCACTCTGGTTCAAACGCCTCTGACAAAGCAAACTCCCCCACCTTGTCTTTGTCTTCTCTCAGGTAGCCTAGGATCACCTTCATCCTGGAAGACCCTGGAAAGTCCTATCCTATTTTTCAACCACCTGCACCTGTGCCACTTCCACCACCTCCTCTATACTCTTGGGTACCACAAAATTCTCTTTTTAACCATGGCCTGGTGCAGAAGGAGATGTTTAGTAGTGCAGTGAATTCTCAGTAACACAGCCCTATCATATGAAAGGATAAGCCCCATCATATCAAAGGAAAGAGGATTGAGGCAGGACCAGGGGCAGGAAAAGCCCTAGGAGTCTTAGAGTTTCTAGACAAAATACAGGGCACCCAGTTAAATTTGAATATCACGTAAATATGGGGCATGCGTATAATAAAATGTTATTTGCTGTGTAAGCCAAAAATAAAATTCTAAGCCTGCCAGCCATCTGAATGGACCCCTTCTCTTGGCCAAAGGCATTCTGAAGTTAACCTGAAAAACTAGTTCAGGCCCTGACAGGAAAGGAGAGCTGGATGTGTGTCATGATTCCCTCCTCCCTTTTGGAATTACTAATAGAACTGGCTCCTTATGTCTGATCAGAAGCATTTACAATCTATTCTCTCTGAATGAGAAAACCCTGGTCTCCACAAACCCTTGTCATAACCCAGGCATTCCTTTCTATTGATTCCAGGTCTTTAGACAATAACTCTTTCAACCAGTTGCCAACCAGAAAATCTTTAAAACCACCTGTGACCTGGAAGCCCCTGCTTCCAGTTGTCTCATCTTTTTGGACCAAGCCAATGTATGTCTTGTATTGACTGATGCCTTATGTTTCCCTAGATGTATAAAACCTAGTTGTAGCCAGACCACCTTGGGCCATGTTCTCAGGATCTACTGAGGGCTGTGTCACAGCCGTTGGTCACTCACATTTAACTCAGATTAAATCTTTTCAAATATTTTACAGAGTTTGACTCTTCATTGACAGTTGTTTATCTGACATTCAAATTTAACTGCATATCTCTTATTTTTATTTGCTGAATCTGGGTATCTAGTAGAAAGTAGTTCCCGTGTAATGTGGTATTGGCTTCTGGTTTCTGGTGTGTGCAGTATATGATTGATACCAATGAACAGGAATAACTATGTACATCTGATCATGTTTTTCTAGGACCATGCTTTGCAAATTGAGGTCCCTAACATATGTCAGAGTGTTCCAGAGTACACAGAGTGATAGGATAACTATGGCTCTGGGTTTTGTTTGTTTTTGGAGACAGGGTCTTGCTCTGTCACCCAGGCTGGAGTGTAGTGGTGGCACGATCTCGGCTCACTGCAACCTCTGCCTCCCCGGATGAAGGGATCCTCCTGCCTCAGCCTCACTAGTAGCTGGGACCAGAGGCATGCAACACCACACCCGGCTAATTTTTTCTGTTTTATTGGTAGAGACAGGGTCTCACCATGTTACCCAGGCTGGTCTCAAACTCCTGAGCTCAAGCAATTCACCCACCTCGGCCTCTGTTTTTTGAAGTGTCAATATTAGGAAGTGGCAAGTCATTTATAGTACATCATTTGAAGGTGTCCACTTAATTGTAATTTATAATTTTAATGTTACATTATACCCAATATTGGGATGTGATTATAAAGGAGAATGACAAATTTATTTGAATTTTCAAAAATGAAATCTAAGCTCTCAAGGAGATTTCACAAGCTATTTCTACTGTTGGAGCTCAGAAACCAAAACCCCAAAATCTGGCATTTTGACACGCTGAACTGAAGAAGCTTCAAGGTCTCTCTGACCTCCTCCCCCAACCCCTGTCTCTCCCATTGAAGCTGAAGTTCCTTTACCTGCCTAAAATCCAGACCCACTTAGGAGAACAGTAGTTTTTGTCTTTCCCTCCAAATTATCTCATTTTCTATAACAGAAAAGAAGACCAAGATGTGGCCAGGTGCGGTGACTCACACCTGTACTCCCAGCACTTTGGGAGGCCGAGGTGGTGGATCTCGGAGTTCCATCTGAGGCCAGGAGTTCGAGACCACCCTGGCCAACATGGTGAAACCCCATCTCTACTAAAAACACAAAATAAACTGGCCTGGTGGTGTGTACCTGTAATCCCGGCCACTCAGGAGGCTAAGGCAGGAGAATCACTTGAAGTGAGCCAAGACCATGCCACTGCACTCCAGTCCGGATGACAGTCTGTCTCAAAAAAAAAAAAAAGACCAAGATGTGACCACACCTGCCTTTTCCAAGAATGATGAGTGTGAGGGGCAGAGCAAGATGGCCAAATAGGAACAGCTCCAGTCTCCAACTCCCAGCGCGAGCGACACAGAAGACCGGTGATTTCTGCATTTTCAACTGAGGTACTGGGGTCATCTCACTAGGGAGTGCTGGACAATCGGTGCTGGTCAGCTGCTGCAGCCCGACCAGCAAGAGCTGAAGCAGGGCGAGGCATCGCCTCACCTGGGAAGCACAAGGGGGAAGGGAATCCCTTTTCCTAGCCAGGGGAACTGAGACACACAACACCTGGAAAATCGGGTAACTCCCACCCCAATACTGCGCTTTAAGCAAACGGGCACACCAGGAGATTATACCCACACCTGGCCGGGAGGGTCCCATGGCCACGGGACCTCCCTCATTGCTAGCACAGCAGTCTGCGATCTAACCACAAGGCAGCAGCAAGGCTGGGGGAGGGGCGCCCGCCATTGCTGAGGTTTAAGTAGGTAAACAAAGCCGCTGGGAAGCTCGAACTGGGTGGAGCTCACAGCAGCTCAAGGAAACCTGCCTGTCTCTGTAGAATCCACCTCTGGGGACAGGGCACACCTAAACAACAACAACATAAAAAGCAGCAGAAACCTGTGCAGATGCAAACGACTCTGTCTGACAGCTTTGAAGAGAGCAGTGGATCTCCCAACATGGAGGTTGAGATCTGAGAAGGGATAGACTGCCTGCTCAAGTGGGTCCCTGACCCCTGAGTAGCCTAACTGGGAGACATCCCCCACTAGGGGCAGTCTGACACCCCACACCTCACAGGGTGGAGTACACCCCTGAGAGGAAGCTTCCAAAGCAAGAATCAGACAGGTACACTCGCTGTTCAGCAATATTCTATCTTCTGCAACCTCTGCTGCTGATACCCAGGCAAACAGGGTCTGGAGTGGACCTCAAGCAATCTCCAACAGACCTACAGCTGAGGGTCCTGACTATTAGAAGGAAAACTATCAAACAGGAAGAACACCTATACCAAAACCCCATCAGTACGTCACCATCATCAAAGATCAGAGGCAGATAAATCCACAAAGATGGGGAAAAAGCAGGGCAGAAAAGCTGGAAATTCAAAAAATAAGAGCGCATCTCCCCCTACAAAGGAGCGTAGCTCATCGCCAGCAACGGATCAAAGCTGGTCAGAGAATGACTTTGACGAGATGAGAGAAGAAGGCTTCAGTCCATCAAGCTTCTCAGAGCTAAAGGAGGAATTACGTACTCAGTGCAAAGAACTAAAAATCTTGAAAAAGAGTGGAAGAATTGATAGCTAGAATAATTAATGCAGAGAAAGTCATAAACGAAATGACAGAGATGAAAACCATGACACGAGAAATACGTGACAAAAGCACAAGCTTCAGTAACCGACTCGATCAACTGGAAGAAAGAGTATCAGCGATTGAGGATCAAATGAATGAAATGAAGCGAGAAGAGAACCAAAGAAAAGAAAAAAAGAACAAAGCCTGAACAAAGCTGCAAGAAGTATGGGATTATGTAAAAAGACCAAATCTACATCTGATTGGGGTGCCTGAAAGTGAGGGGGAAAATGGAACCAAGTTGGAAAACACTCTTCAGGGTATCATCCAGCAGAACTTCCCCAACCTAATAGGGCAGGCCAACATTCAAATTCAGGAAATACAGAGAACACCACAAAGATACTCCTTGAGAAGAGCAACTCCAAGACACATAATTGCCAGATTCACCAAAGTTGAAATGAAGGAAAAAATCTTAAGGGCAGCCAGAGAGAAAGGTCGGATTACCCACAAAGGGAAGCCCATCAGACTAACAGCAGACCTCTCGGCAGAAACTCTGCAGCCAGAAGAGAGTGGGGGCCAATATTCAACATTCTTAAAGAAAAGAATTTTCAACCCAGAATTTCATATCCAGCCAAACTAAGTTTCATCAGTGAAGGAGAAATAAAATCCTTTACAGATAAGCAAATGCTTAGAGATTTTGTCACCACCAGGCCTGCCTTACAAGAGACCCTGAAGGAAGCCCTAAACATGGAAAGGAACAACCGGTACCAGCCATTGCAAAAACATGCCAAAATGTTAAGACCATCGAGGCTAGGAAGAAGAACTGCATCAACTAGCAAGCAAAATAACAGTTAATATCATAATGGCAGGATCAAGTTCACACATAACAATATTAACCTTAAATGTCATGGACTAAATGCTCCAATTAAAAGACACAGACTGGCAAACTGGATAAAGAGTCAAGACCCATCAGTCTGCTGTATTCAGGAGACCCATCTCACATGCAGAGACATACAGAGGCTCAAAATAAAGGGATGGAGGAAGATCTACCAAGCAAATGGAGAACAAAAAAAAGCAGGGGTTGCAATCCTAGTCTCTGATAAAAGAGACTTTAAACCAACAAATATCAAAAGAGACAAAGAAGGCCATTACATAATGGTAAAGGGATGAATTCAACAGGAAGAGCTAACTCTCCTAAATATATATGCACCCAATACAGGAGCACCCAAATTCATAAAGCAAGTCCTTAGAGACTTACAAAGAGACTTAGACTCCCATACAATAATAATGGGAGACTTCAACACTCCACTGTCAACATTAGACAGATCAACGAGACAGAAAGTTAACAAGGATATCCAGGAATTTTACTCATCTCTGCACCAAGCAGACCTAATAAACATCTATAGAACTCTCCACCCCAAATCAACAGAATATACATTCTTCTCAGCACCACATCGCACTTATTCCAAAATTGACCACATAATTGGAAGTAAAGCACTCCTCAGCAAATGTACAAAAACAGAAATTATAACAAACTGTCTCTCAGACCACAGTGCAATCAAACTAGAACTCAGGACTAAGAAACTCAATCAAAACTGCTCAACTACATGGAAACTGAACAACCTGCTCCTGAATGACTACTGGGTACATAACAAAATGAAGGCAGAAATAAAGATGTTCTTTGAAACCAATGGGAACAAAGATACACCATACCAGAATCTCTGGGACACATTTAAAGCAGTGTGTAGAGGGAAATTTATAGCACCAAATGCCCACAAGAGAAAGCTGAAAGATCTAAAATTGACACTCTAACATCACAATTAAAAGAACTAGAAAAGCAAGAGCAAACACATTCAAAAGCTAGCAGAAGGCAAGAAATAACTAAGATCAGAGAAGAACTGAAGGAGATAGAGACACAAAAAACCCTCCAAAAAATCAATGAATCCAGGAGTTGGTTTTTTGAAAAAATCAACAAAATTGACAGACCGCTAGCAAGACTAATAAAGAAGAAAGAGAGAAGAATCAAATAGACACAATAAAAATGATAAGGGGGATATCACCACCGATCCCACAGAAATACAAACTACCATCAGAGAATACTATAAACACCTCTACGCAAATCAACTAGAAAATCTAGAAGAAATGGATAATTTCCTGGACACTTACACTCTTCCAAGACTAAACCAGGAAGAAGTTGAATCCCTGAATAGACCAATAGCAGGCTCTGAAATTGAGGCAATAATTAATAGCCTACCAACCAAAAAAAGTCCAGGACCAGATGGATTCACAGCTGAATTCTACCAGAGGTACAAGGAGGAGCTGGTACCATTCCTTCAGAAACGATTCCAATCAATAGAAAAAGAGGGAATCCTCCCTAACTCATTTATGAGGCCAACATCATCCTGATACCAAAGCCTGGCAGAGACACAACAGAAAAAGAGAATTTTAGACCAATATCCCTGATGAACATCGATGCAAAAATCCTCAATAAAATACTGGCAAACAGATTCAGCAGCACATCAAAAAGCTTATCCACCATGATCAAGTGGGCTTCATCCCTGGGATGCAAGGCTGGTTCAACATTCGCAAATCAATAAACGTAATCCAGCATATAAACAGAACCAAAGACAAGAACCACATGATTATCTCTCAATAGATGCAGAAAAGGCTTTTGACAAAATTCAACAGCCCTACATGCTAAAAATGCTCAATAAATTCAGTATTGATGGAACGTACCTCAAAATAATAAAAGCTATTTATGACAAACCCACAGCTAATATCATACTGAATGGGCAAAAACTGGAAAAATTCCCTTTGAAAACTGGCACAAGACAGGGATGCCCTCTCTCACCACTCCTATTCAACATAGTGTTGGAAGTTCTGGCTAGGACAATCAGGCAAGAGAAAGAAATCAAGGGTATCCAGTTAGGAAAAGAAGAAGTCAAATTGTCCCTGTTTGCAGATGACATGATTGTATATTTAGAAAACCCCATCGTCTCAGCCCAAAATCTCCTTAAGCTGATAAGCAACTTCAGCAAAGTCTCAGGATACAAAATTAATGTGCAAAAATCACAAACATTCTTATACACCAGTAACAGACAAACAGAGAGCCAAATCATGAATGAACTTCCATTCACAATTGCTTCAAAGAGAATAAAATACCTAGGAATCCAACTTACAAGGGATGTCAAGGACCTCTTCAAGGAGAACTACAAACCACTGCTCAGTGAAATCAAAGAGGACACAAACAAATGGAAGAACATACCATGCTCATGGATAGGAAGAATCAATATCGTGAAAATGGCCATACTGCCCAAGGTGATTTATAGATTCAATGCCATCCCCATCAAGCTACCAATGAGTTTCTTCACAGAATTGGAAAAAACTGCTTTAAAGTTCATATGGAACCAAAAAAGAGCCCGCATTGCCAAGACAATCCTAAGTCAAAAGAACAAAGCTGGAGGTATCACGATACCTGACTTCAAACTATACTACAAGGCTTGTAACCAAAACAGCATGGTACTGGTACCAAAACAGAGATATAGACCAATGGAACAGAACAGAGTCCTCAGAAATAATACCACACATCTACAGCCATCTGATCTTTGACAAACCTGAGAGAAACAAGAAATGGGGAAAGGATTCCCTATTTAATAAATGGTGCTGGGAAAATTGGCTAGCCATAAGTAGAAAGCTGAAACTGGATCCCTTCCTTACTCCTTATACGAAGATTAATTCAAGATGGATTAGAGACTTAAATGTTAGACCTAATACCATAAAAACCCTAGAAGAAAACCTAGGGAATACCATTCAGGACATAGGCATGGGCAAGGACTTCATGTCTAAAACACCAAAAGCAATGGCAACAAAAGCCAAAATTGACAAATGGGATCTAATTAAATACAGAGCTTCTGCACAGCAAATGAAACTACCATCAGAGTGAACAGGCAACCTACAGAATGAGAGAAAATTTTTGCAATCTACTCATCAGACAAAGGGCTAATATCCAGAACCTACAAAGAACTCAAACAAATTTACAAGAAAAAACAAACAACCCCATCAAAAAGTGTGCAAAGGATATGAACAGACATTTCTCAAAAGAAGACATTCATACAGCCAACAGACACATGAAAAACTGCTCATCATCACTCGCCATCAGAGAAATGCAAATCAAAACCACAATGAGATACCATCTCACACCAGTTAGAATGGCAATCATTAAAAAGTCAGGAAACAACAGGTGCTGGAGAGGATGTGGAGAAATAGGGACACTTTTACACTGTTGGTGGGATTGTAAACTAGTTCAACCATTATGGAAAACAGTATGGCAATTCCTCAAGGATCTAGAACTAGATGTACCATATGACCCAGCCATCCCACTACTGGGTATATACCCAAAAGATTATAAATCATGCTGCTATAAAGACACATGCACACGTATGTTTATTGCGGCACTATTCACAATAGCAAAGACTTGGAATCAACCCAAATGTCCAGCAGTGACAGACTGGATTAAGAAAATGTGGCACATATACACCATGGAATATTATGCAGCCATAAAAAAGGATGAGTTTGCGTCCTTTGTAGGGACATGGATGCAGCTGGAAACCATCATTCTTAGCAAACTATCACAAGAACAGAAAACCAAACACTGCATGTTCTCACTCATAGGGGGAACTGAACAATGAGATCACTTGGACTCGGGAAAGGGAACATCACACATCGGGGCCTATCATGGGGGGGTGGGGTGGGATTGCATTGGGAGTTATACCTGATATAAATGACGAATTGATGGGTGCTGACGAGTTGATGGGTGCAGCACACCAACATGGCACAAGTCTACATATGTAACAAACCTGCACGTTATGCACATGTACCCTAGAACTTAAAGTATAAAAAAAAAAAAAAAAAAGAATGATGAGTGTCTCCAAGGATCATTTAACTTCCAAAGATAACTCTTTACAAGTTAATCTCTGTTCCTGATCCATTCTTTCTCTCTAGTAATCCCCTCCATGGAAGTCTCTTCTCCCCCAGCCCACCACTTGTTTCACCAGGATCCAAGTCCCCATTCTTTCTGTAACCTCAGGATGGTGTATAAGCTTCTAGACCTCACTGAGGAGTTGGGCCTTCATTCTGAAGGCTCCTGTGTGTATGCATTAAATTAATCTGTATGCCTTTTCTCCTCTTAATCAGTTTGCTTCATGTCAGTGATTTTTCAGTGAACCTTTAGGGGCTAAGGCTCCCTACACATCCCAAGAAGCTCTCTGTGCTATGGGCACGGCACCTGAGAAGAACTGGTCTGCAGGTGCCCACAAAGTGAGATGCAGTTAGAGCTAATGTGAACTGAGTCGATGTCTGCATAGGCATCTTAGCACTGGGACAACAGAGGGTCCCAGCTATACGTGTATCCACTTTCAATAGCATCCTTATCTGATAAGGAATAAAAGAATGCTCTTTTCTTTAAAGGAGAGGAAATTACTTCCCAGAATTTTCAAAGTGATTCACTAAACACCTAATTAAAAACACAGCGTAGCTTTTTGTAGATGTCTCATTCTATGCCTATAGCATAGTAATTTTAACTTTTTAGAGCTAGAGGCACTATAAAGAATTGTCTTCTTGGCCAGGCACCGTGACTCATTCCTATAATCCCAGCACTTTGGGAGGCCAAAGTGGGAGGATCGCTTGAGCTCAGGAATTCGAGACCAGCCTGGGTAACATATTAAGACATCATCTCTAATAAAAATTCAAAAAAATTAGCCAGGTGTGATGGCACACACCCGTAATCCCAGCTACTCAGGAGGCTGAGGCAGGAGGATTGCTCGAGACTAGGAGTTCGAGGCTGCAGTGAGCCATGATTGTGCCACTGTACTCCAGCCTGGGGGACAGAGAGAGAGACACAGTCTCCAAAAAAAAAAAAAAAAAAAAACCAGGAATTGTCTCCTTTTGTCCATTAGAGGTCATGGCTAAGAACATTTATGGAAAAGACAAACAGAAAGCCAGGGTGCCAGTCACTTAAAAAAATGATGGAGAATTCATTTCTCCAAAGCAAGTCAAGCTCACTGCTAGACTCCTCAAGAGTGAGTGGTAATGTGAGCTCATTCTTTGGGAAGCATGGAAATGCTATTGGAATAATTCTAGTTTTATTTTTGGTAGCTCTGAATGCACAATAAAATGGTTTTGTAAAAGAACAGAGAACAGTTAAGGAAGGACAGATATAGCTATCTTGCATTTTCAATAACTGTTTGTAGACTAAAGAACAGGATGGCATTAATTAAAGTGAATTAGTGTGGAGCTGCCTCATTTTTCCCTTTTAAAGGGTTACATTCAGTTTTCATGGAATTAGCATGGAGAACAGCCCCTTCCAAGAAAAGAGCACTCTTTTCAGACCTCTAATTTAAGTTTTGCTGTTCCCATTTAAGTGTATCCATAATTCGTGGCTCCTTTGTGTTTTGCATCGTGTGTTTATTCAGCTATATTTTTAGTTGCTCTAATTCCACAGTGCACTTCTGTCTGACTGTCAGCAGAAGGCTGGGAGGCAGCGATGGGTGCGGAATTCGTGAGCGCTTCCTCTGGCAAGGCTTTCTCAAGAGCCCTTTCTTTGTCTTACTGCACAGTACCATCTTGGAAAAGAGCATGGTGTCCTATGCAGGACCCTACACAGTGTCAACTAAAAATAGAATCCTAAGTCCCCCACCGACTGAATGGACCCTGTCTTGGCCAAGGGGATCCCAGAGAAACTTGAAAAACTGAGTTCCCGGCCATGATGTGATCATGGATCAGACATACCTTATATCCTCTCCGTTTTGGGGCTTAGGCGCAAGTGACTAGCATTCATGTTAAACTACAGATCATAAGACTGACAAAACAGACTCTTTGTGGCAATAAGATACCAAATTATCAACAGGAGCTAAGGCTGTGCTAAGCAAAAGTTAAGTCACCCCTACAGGCCATCATCAGTCTTGCTACACAGCATCCTTATCTTAACAGAAAACATCCCTTTCTGCTCACTCCAGGTTTTAGGCAGAGCCTTACTCCTTTACCCAGTTGCAAATTAAAGCATCTCTGAATTCACTTACAAAGCTGTGAGCTCCCATTTTAAGATATCCCACCTTTATGGACTAAACCAATGTACACCTCCTCCCATGTATTGATTTATGTCTTTTCCTGTAACTTCTGTCTCCTTAAAATGTATAAAACCAGCTGTAATCCGACGGCCTCAGGACCACTTGCTCAAGGCTTCGTGGGTTTGTGTTTGTCCTGGGCTGTGGTCACTGCTATTGGCTCAGAGTAGACTTCTTTAAAATATTTTACAGAGTTTGGTTTTTCCATTAACACCAGGGACCTTGAAGCATGAGGATCCACTGATATTCCTGCTGCCCATTCCTTTTGCTCAAAGACCAAACCCTGTCACTGCAGATACAGTTCTCAGCATCTGCTTAATCATGAGACATCTGACTGAATGGGGCACAGGGAGAGACCTGTTGCTTAAACAGGCTTTGAAGAGGTGAGACACAAATGAAGAAATGGAATCCCGGCTTATGACAGATCAAAATAGGAGAGAAAGAGAAAAATCCTCACTGCAATCTCCACCTCCCAGGTTCCAGGAATTCTCCTGCCTCAGCCTCCTGAATAACTGGGACCACAGGCGTGTACCACCACACTCAGCTAATGTTTGCATTTTTAGCAGAGACGAAGTTTTGCCATGTTGACCTGGCTGCTCTTGAACTTCTGATTTCAAGTGATCTGCCTGCCTTGGCCTCCGAAAGTGCTGGGGTTACAGGTGGGAGCCACCATGCCCGGCCTTAAATTGTATTTATTTTAAGGCAAGATGTGCACCTTAGTTCTCCTTGGACATCATGTTTACCAGCTGATCTCATGCTTACACATAACAGCAGCTTGTCTTCCCAGGAGCGTTCTGGCATCTGAGATGTGCATAGCCAAATCCCAGTAATTGGGCCACATGAGTATAATGCCCGAATGCTTACAAAGAGCAGCAAGTATATTCAGGCACATGCATAGCTGTAGTTCATATTTAAATAATGCATTGTTTTTTAAGAAAGCAAATACAGGTTGAATGTCCCTAATCCCCAAATCCAATATTTGAAATGCTCCAAAGCTGTTTGAAGGACAAAATGACACCACAATTGTAAAACTCCACACCTGACCTCCTGGGAGGAGTCACAGTCAAAATACAGGCACTCAACATATGTGTATCCAGTGTCCCCAAGAGAAAAATGAAATTACCTTCAGGCTCTGCATATAAGGTGTCTATGAAACATAAATGAATTTTATGTTTACACTCAAGGTCCCATCCCCAAGATATCTCATTATGTGTATGCAAATATTACAAAATCCATAATCTGAAACACTTCTGGTCCCAAGCATTTCAGGTAAAGGATACTCAACCTGTAGCTCTAAAAAGCCAATAATGCAAACAGCCCTCTTTCAACCCCTGTTCTATTTCTCACTGGCAACTACCCTCAATTCTCCCAGCTATTTTCTTTGGTACTCAACAGATAGTTATAAAGCAACTCCTTGTCATGAGAGATACAATAGTTAACAAAACAAGTAAAAATGCATGTCATTCTGGGGCTCACTGTCTCAGGTGGGAGGTAGGTAACAGATGTAATAAATACATAGAAGATACAGCATGTTAGATAGGGATGGGTACTAAGAAGGACATATCAACAGAGAAGGGAGTATGGAGTGTCAGGGCTGGGTTGACATTTTGCACAACGTGTCTTGGAAGAGCTCCCTTAGAAGGTGACTTTGCAGGAGGATGAAGGGAGGGAAGGTGTGAGTCAGGTGAATGTTATCAGGAGAACATCTCAGCCAGCAGCAAAAGAAGGTGGGAAGGCTCCATGGACATGGTATGAGTTTGGGGCTGGCAAGGGAGAAAGGGTGGCTGAACCGCAAAGGGGAGTGTGTGGGTGGCAAAGTGTGTGTCCCAGGGTTCATGAGGGACCAGATGGTGCATGACCTTGAGAGTCACAGTCAAGCCTTTCACTTTTACCTTGAGGAGATGTGGAGCCACTAGAAAGTGTAAGCTGAGATGGTTCACGATGTGTCTTTAACATTTAGTGGGGTGATGAGATGAGAAGAGGCAGTTGATGGCAAGAGTAGAAGCAAAGAGACCACGTAGGAGACACTTGCAATAATTCAAGGAAGACATGGTGGCAGCCAAGACCAGGGCAATGTCAGGGGGTTCATGAGAAGTCACTTGATTCTGGATACATCTTGATGGATTTCCCAAGAGACTAGATGAGGACTACAGGAGAAAGCACTGACCCAAGGATCACAAGCTGATTTGTGCCTGGGCAACTGGAAGAAACAAATGGAAAAGACACTAACAGAAGACTGCAGGAGTTGCTGGTTTGGGAATGAGACCAAGACCTTGGTTTTGGATGTGTCTTCAAATTGACAATCAAATATCCATGTGCAGAGGTCACATAGGAATTGGTTGTATATTTCTGGAGTTCAGGGGAGGTGTCTGTCTGGAGTCATCAGTATATAGGTGGTATTTCATACCGTGAGGCCGAAGGAGACACTTAGCAGGTAAGTGTAGGTAGAGAGAGAAGAGGCATGAGAACCAAGCACATGATATACTTTTAAGAGGGATAGGAGGAAGCAGACAGAGAAAGGGCATCCAGAAATGCAGGAGGCAAATCAGGAGAGATAAAAGAAAAGACGTCAAGGAGGAAAAGCAGTCCACTGTATCAAAGGCTCTTGATAGGTCAAGTTAGGTAAGGAGTGAGAAATAACCATTGGATTTAACAATGTGGAGGTCACTGAGGACTTTGAGAACTATGGTGGTGGGGAAGTGATTGGGGGTTGATTCAGGACAAATGGTAGAAAAGAAAGTGGCAACACGATTTTAGATAATTATTTCAAGGAGTTTTGTGGCAAGAAAAGAAGCATATGATATAGCTGGGGAATGAAGAGAGCTCAAGAGAGGGTTCTGTATTATTTTGTTTAAGATGAAAGAAATAATAGCATTGTTGTTTGCTATTTGGAGTGGATCCAGCAGAGAAGGAGAGAGAAGCTGGTATTTCCAGAGGCAGAGGTGACATTGCCAGAGCATGAAACCAAGTGGGTGGGGAGAGGTGGTGAGATTCTTTGGACATTCTCTTTGGAATCTTCCATTTCTTTCTGTGAAGTCAGAGCAGAAGTCAACATTGTAAGGTGAGTGTGAGGATGGGAATGGAGATGCTGAAAATTAAGGAGTAAAAAAGAGTCATTAAGGAAAGTGGGAAAACATAAGGTCTAGATAAATTTAATATGCTTACCGGCCAGCATTAAAAACTTACTTGGGAGTAGTGATCCAAATTTAAAATGAAACCATTTGGCATGATCTTGTTTGCGTATTTGTTTGCTTGCTTGTTGTTTGTTTTTTAAATATCTATTATTTTTAATTTAAAAAATTTTTGTGGGTATATAGTGGGTGCATATATGTTGTACATGAGATGTTTTTATACAGGCGTGAAATGTGAAATAAGCACATCATGGAGAATGGGGTGTCTATCTGCTCAAGCATTTATCCTCTGAGTTACAAACAATCCAATTACACACTTTAAGTTATTTTAAAAGGTACAATCCAGGTATATTGATTATAGTTACCCTACTGTGCTATCACATAGTAGGTCTTATTCATTCTTTCTATTTTTTTGTAGCTATTAACCATCCCCACTTGCCCCCCAGCATCCCCCTACCCTTCCCAGCTTCTGGTGTCCATCCTTCTACTCTCTGTGTCTGTGAGTTCAATTGTTTTGACTTTTAGATCCCACAAATAAGTGAGAACATGTGATGTTTGTCTTTCTGTGCCTAGCTTATTTGTTTTTTTCCAACCATATTCATCTGAGCCACTTCAAACATGGAGTAGGTGAACAGTACAATTTAAGTGTTTGGTTTGACTGATGAGCCCAGGGAAGTATGGAAGAGGAAAGAGAATTGAGGGCATAGGTCAGGAACCATACAATTGAAGTAAGAGAAGGAAGAAAAACAGTTCATGGGAGTCATGGGAAACAATGAAATGTGACAGGGCCAATGGATGGAGGGTTCTCCTTGGGTAAATGATTGTTAACTTTGGAGTAGTCAGCGGAGAGAGTAGAAAAATTAGGAGGGAGTTATCTAGGACGGGATGTTTGAAACTGACTTTATGAAGAAGAGAAGAAATTGATAATTATGAGGTCTAGGGTATGGCCATGGGAGACAGTGGGCAAGATGTGTGTAGGACAAGGCCATTGAGGTACAGAGGTCACAGAACTGAGACATCATCAAGTCATTAACAAGTCATCTAATTATACATGCATTAGAGTTAAGAGAGCCATAGTTTTTAAGCAGTGATAGTGAATTAGAATAACAAGAAGTTGTTGAGTGTCAAAAGACACCAACAACAATGAGAGTTGTGAGTGGTATTTTCTTTCTTTTTTTTTTTTTTTTTGTTTTTTGAGACAGGGTCTTGCTCTGTTGCCTAGGCTAGAGTGCAGTGGCATGATCATGGCTCACTGCAGCCTCAACCTCCAAGGTCTCAAGCGACTCTCCTGCCTTAGCCTCCTGAGTAGCTGGGACCAGAGGTTTGTGCCACCGTGCCTGGGTAATTTCTTGATTTTTTTGTAGGAAATAGGATCTTACCATGTTGTCCAGGCTGCTCGGTGAACTCCTGAGCTCAAGTGATCCTCCCATCTGGCCTCCCAAAGTGCTGAGATTACAGGCGTGAGCCACAGCACCTGGCCATGAATGGTATTTTCTGATAACCCGTGATTCAAGCCAAGGACTTATTCAGAGGTGGGAGAGAGATGTTACAGAGGAACATGGAGAGGACACTTACCCTACTCTCAGGCCCAGTGGTACATGGGGTAATAAGGAGAGCAATCACTACTTAGGGGGCTGCAGGGGAGCTGTGTCCTAAGGATAGAGCTGGTTTCAAACAGAGGAGGAATGTTAGAGGAACTGTGAGCCCCAAAATTTGAGACAGGTCTTAGTTAATTTAGAAAGTTTATTTTGTCAAGATGAGGATGTGTGTCCGGACACAGCCTTAGGAAGTCCTGATGACGGTGACCAAGGTGGTCGCAGCACAGTTTGGTTTTATAATTTTAAGGAGACTTGAGACATCAATCAATATATAAGAAGTATACTGGTTTTTTCCAGAAAGGTGGAGACAACTTGAAGCAGGGAGAGGGGCTTCCAAGTCACAGGTAGGTGAGAGACAATGGTTGCATCTTTTGAGTTTCTGATAAACCTTTCCAAAGGAGGCAATCAAAAATATGCATCTATCTCAGAGAGCAGAGGGATGACTTTGAACAGACTGGGAGGCAAATTTGCCCTGAGCAGTTCCCAGCTTGAATTTTCCTTTAGTTTAGTGATTTTGGGGACCAAGAGATAATTTTCTTCCACAGAATGAACAGAAGAGTTGAAGATGAACAGATATTTTGCATGAGATGAACCTAAAATTTCAGAAAGCTCAGACCAAGGATATCAAGAGATGAAGAGTGAGAGACGAGATCAGAAAATGCAGTGTATGATGGGAATAGAATCTAGGTGATGACCAATGACCAAGAACCTAGGTGATGACCAATGACCAAGGGCTCTGGACTTTTCAGAGTGACTCACAGAAGCAGAGATGAGGATAAGGTAATATTAGAGCTGAAGGTTCCAAGGGGAAGACTGCTTGAAAGGGTGTGATTATTGATAGCAAGGGAGTGGGGTCTTTTCTTTCCAGGAGATAGTAACTTCTAAAGCCTC
>NW_022681471.1:127815221-127911960 GCF_009764315.1 Trachypithecus francoisi | reverse complement strand
CTGATTCAAGCCAAGGACTTATTCAGGAGGTGGGAGAGAGATGTTACAGAGGAACCATGGAGGACACTTACCCTACTCTCAGGCCCAGTGGTACATGGGGTATATAAGAGAGCAATCACTACTTAGGGGGCTGCGGGAAGCTGGTCCTAAGGATAGAGCTGGTTTCAAAAAGAGGAGGAATGTTAGAGGAACTGTGAGCCCCCAAATTTGAGACAGGTCTTAGTTAATTTAGAAAGTTTATTTTGTCAAGATTGAGGATGTGGTCCGTGACACAGCCTTAGGAAGTCCTGATGACGTGTGCCCAAGGTGGTCGCAGCACAGTTTGGTTTTATACATTTTAAGGAGACTTGAGACATCATCAATAATATAAGAAGTATTACTGGTTTTTTCCAGAAAGGTGGAGACAATGAAGCAGGGAAGGGGTTCCAAGTCACAGGTAGGTGAGAGACAAATGGTTGCATTCTTTTGAGTTTCTGATAAACCTTTCCAAAGGAGGCAATCAAAATATGCATCTATCTCAGAGAGCAGAGGGATGACTTTGAACAGACTGGGAGGCAAATTTGCCCTGAGCAGTTCCCAGCTTGAATTTTCCTTTAGTTTAGTGATTTTGGGGACCAAAGATAATTTTTCTTCCACAGAATGAACAGAAGAGTTGAAGATGAAAGATATTTTGCATGAGATGAACCTAAAATTTCAGAAAGCTCAGACCAAGGATATCAAGAGATGAAGAGTGAGAGACGAGATCAGAAAATGCAGGTATGATGGGACTAGAATCTAGGTGATGACCAATGACCAAGAACTAGGTGATGACCAATGACCAAGGGCTCTGGACTTTTCAGAGTGACTCACAGAAGCAGAGATGAGGATAAGGTAATATTAGAGCTGAGGTTCCAAGGGGAAGACTGCTTGAAAGGGTGTGATTATGATAGCAAGGGAGTGGGGTCTTTTCTTCCAGGAGATAGTAACTTCTAAAGCCTCTTGCCCATTGATTCTAGGAGAGGTAAACCTTGCCCTGAGCAGCCTCCTGAGCCATGGCCATGGTGGTCTGCAGAGCGAGGTCATACTCAGCTCTCTCTGGGATTAATCTTAATACATCTAAATCACATGCCTATCCTGTTGCCTGTTTTATTCAATGCAAGCATGATCCATTGGTTTCCAGACATTCTTTTTTATTTTTGAGATGGAGTCTTGCTCTATCACCCAGGCTGGAGTGCAATGGCTCACTGCAACCTCCGCCTCCTGGGTTCAAGTGATTCTCCTGCCTCATCCTCCCAAGTAGCAGTGATTACAGGCATGTGCCACCAAGCCTGGCTAACTTTTGTATTTTTAGTAGAGACGGGGTTTCACCCTGTTGGCCCAGCTGGTCCAGACATTCTTTCAAACACTACCATCCCCTCAGTATAATCATAGTTTTGGTCACCTACTTTCTGAAGGTAGGGTTGGATCAGAAATCTATGGGTCTTTGTGCTTTTTATGAATTCTCAAGTCGTTCTCCTGTTTTCAACCTGTGTCTCATCCTCAGCCTTTCACAGCTTTGAACCTCAAAGTCCAGAGGCTTTTCAGGGTTGACAGGATAAATGGACTTCTTTCCCTTCAGTGCTCCACTTTGCAAGAGCTTAGAGTTTGGAATTATGTCACCAAATAACAGCCCTCCAGGACTTTTCATCTCTTGAATACCTGTTGAAATATTCACTGTGGGTTTTTCTTGGTAAATTTATTTATGTTTTTCTTAATTCATTGTCATTCTAGTTCAATTTTGAGAAGATGAAAAATGGATATTGGTGGTCAGTCCACGCTGTTTAAGCCTGGCCGTATATTTGCATTTGAAAAAAGAAAAGAGTACACTGTATATGATAATATTTCAAACTCTGTAAAGACTGTACTTGGGAGAAGTTCTGAATTCCACAAAATTTCAGACTCTCTTTATCCCTCTTTGTTAAAACATATCTAAAGCAAAAAAGAGGAGCCTCTATTTTTATGAGCCTCCTCTTTTAGATTTTCACTAGGGGTTGAAAGTTGTTCCTCCTAATTCGTGTTGCAGAATTAATGGAGATATGAAGATAGATCAAACAGGTGACAACCCAACAGAATTAAGTAGAAGTATCATTTTGTTCTGAATTTGAAGATAAATGTATCCTTGTGTAAAGATTTTTTCTTACATGTAGAATTGACAAATATTTCTGCCCCCAAATTTATATATTGAAATCCTGATCCCCAAAGTGATGATACTACGAGGTGGGGCCTTGGAAGGTGATTGAGTCACGAGGGCAGAACCCTCATGAATGACATTGCAGCTTTTTTTTTTTTTTTTTTGAGACAGAGTCTCGCTCTGTCACCCAGGCTGGAGTGCAGTGGCTCGATCTCGGCTCACTGCAAGCTCCGCCTCCCGGGTTCACGCCATTCTCTTGCCTCAACCTCCTGAGTAGCTGGGACTATGGGCGCCCGCCACCGCGCCCGGCTAATTTTTTGTATTTTTAGTAGAGACGGGGTTTCACTGTGGTCTCGATCTCCTGACCTCGTGATCCGCCCACCTTGGCCTCCCAAAGTGCTGGATTACAGGCGTGAGCCACCGCGCCCGGCCTGCAGCTTTATGAAGGAGACCTCAAAGAGATCCCACTTCCACTATATGAGGTTACAGTGAAAAGATGGCGTCTGTGAACCAGGACACAGACCTCACTAGACACTGAATCTGCCAGCACTTTGATCTTGGACTTCTTAGCCTCCAGAACTGTGAGCAATAAAGTTCTGTGATGGGTGCCCAGTCACCCTGTCTGTGGTTTCTTTTTATAGCAGCCAGAAAGACATTAGCAGGATAAGCCTATAGAGGAAGGAGATTTGTGAAGGCCATGATGGTATAAATTATGTATGTTTTTTGTATTTCAAAGAAAAGCTCATGATAGATGATTTTCACTTGCATGCTGCAATGAGGATCAGCTTACACATAGTAGGTTCAGTGAACACCCACGGAACTGGAGGACATTGAATTTCATTTCTCTGAGACTGCTTTACAAGTGCTGATGTCATTCGAGGCTTAATGACTTCCTTTGAACAATAAAGGATCACAATATTTCTAATACTCTTATTTTAGATGTTGAAGTTTCCCCACTGAATATGCATTTGTTGACTGCCTATATCCAAAGAGCTGTGTGAGGAAGTGTGGAAAAATCAAAGAAGACTCAAGAGCAGATTAATAAGATCTGGTATCTCAGGCATCATACATAATTAATATGTCCCTTTTAGGCTTATTAAAAAGCAAGAAATGTTATGGAGGCAAGGTTTGACTAGAGGTGAGATGGCACATGTCTTCGCTGAAGAGCTGTGATTTTTCCTTTAGCAATCATTCACTATGAACGCATGTGCTGGTTCAAAGGAGGAAGGACTCTGGTTTGGCGTTTCTTTGTTTGCCCCATGACGTCCAAATTACCATCACCACATTATCTCTTTATGTTCTCACGGACCTTTCTTTGTTGGTGCGATTTGGCCTTTCTTTGGTGCAATTTCAGCAATGCATTAGAGTGGTCACACAGCAAGTGACTCAGGTGCCTTTTTATAATTGCAAAGTAACCCCATTCAAGAGTTCTTTAAGAGGAAGGTCATTAAGTTCTATTTTGTAATAATTCACATTTAGCCACTCATTTAAATGATAATTACAAAGGTATTATGCATTACATCTGAAGTAACAATGCATTAGCTTTGAATTAATAAGAATTATAACTCATAAATCCACAAAGCTTGTTTCATCATGTGTCGGCCCTATTTTTTATTTAGATAATTTTTTCAACAATTCTCTTGTTTTCTGACTTGACATCTTCAACTTGCTTATTTAACGACAAGATGTATGAAGTCTTACATTTAAAATCAAAGTCCAAATCAAAGAAGAAAAAGTTTCGTTTTGTTTGCCTCCTGCAAACAAACTTTTAAAGTATTAAATTTTTTTTTTTGTTTTTAATTTTGTGATAGAGTTTTCCTGTATTGCCTAGGCTGGAGTGCAGTGGTGCAATCATGTCTCAACGTACCCTTGACCTCCTGGGTTCAAGCAATCCTCCTGCCTCAGCCTCCCAAGTAGCTGGGACTGCAGACACGCACCATGATGCCTGGCTAATTTTTAAAAATTTTTAATAGGAATGGAGTTTCACTATGTTGCCCAGGCTGGTCTCAAACTCCTGGCCTTAAGCCATCCTCCTGCCTTGGCCTCCCAAAGTGCTAGGATTATAAGCATGAACCACTGTGCCTAGTGAAACTTTTAAGGTATTTTTAAGGCAGGTTTTCCATAAACATAAAGGCAATGAAATGTCACATTTCCTTTGTGATGTAACCTGGATATTGTTTCTTTTTTTTCCCTGTATAGATACACACATGAAATACAGGAATATCTGCACAGATATAGAAACAATAATTTTATTAATTGAAACCTTGTTTTATTAAATGCTTTTCAGTTCACATTGGAAGAGAACAATACATAGCATTAATTCTAACCATTAAATGGAAACCACATGTTACAGTTTATTGAATATAGACAAGCTTCAAGGAATGAAAGACATCAAAATCAAGTGAAAATATCAGCTGAATTCGTGACAAGGTTTATGGATTTTCAGGGTTAGTTTAGTCGCCCCAGAATGGCATCAACAATGCAAGCTTCACCTATCTTCCTGCTCTGCCACCTTTACCATGTGGCTATTGACCTTATGGTCCCATGATAGCTCCTGCATTTCCAAGCATCACATCCATATTTAAAGGAAGGAGAAAAGGGCAAAGGAGTAAAGACGAGGGAAACATGCTGAGTCTGATTCTTTTAGTAAACTTAATAAGCTAGAGAATCAACCCATTAATTTTTATTTACTCATTTATTACATCTTATTGGGTAGATTGGTTCTGATGACTTCTCATAATTACAAAAAACAAAATCTGGGGATGTGAGAAAAGAAAGGAAGGAAAAAGGTAGAATGAATGGTTTGGGGTGGCAGGACACAGTGTATAGCATAATCAGGCTCAGCACAACTTACACAATCATGACATGGACTGTTGGATGAACAAGACTTGAGTCCCCAAATTTACCAGTTCCCCAGGATATGTGTGTGTGTGTGTCTAGAAAAAGCATGAGTTGGTGGGTGACTGGGTAGAAATGCATTTACATGAAGGAGATAACAGCACATGTGTATGTGTGTGGGGAAGCCTGTTAAAAACAATAACCAGTTTGGTGACTTGGAGGAATGATAGACACTAGGAATATAGCAAAACAGTGCTTTGGTTTCAAGTTAAAATGGATTAAAATCCTACCCTAACAGCCACTTGCTGGATGACTTTGGCTGAGCTACTTAAAGTTTCTGTGCTACGGTTTCCTTCTCTATACAATGGCAATCATATTTGTTGCCCCAGAGACTCCTTCTGTTATGATATTAATATTCTAATTTTAGTTTATACCATTAAATGAGATCACATATTATAACACCTAGGGCAGTCATCACTGAACAGATGCTACTGTGGACAAAGTATCAGATTTGAATTATCCATATTGAAGATTTTAGATGCTTTATATTTAAATGGATAAGTTGAATAATCAAACACTTTAGTATATTTTTTAGTTTTTAGGTAGGGTTAACAAAACATTTAAGAAATGGACTCTGCTTTCAAGACCTTGAGGTCTATTTAGTAGGCAAGACTGACACATGGAGAAGTGGGTGGGACACGGCATATAATCGTGGGTCTATATACAAGGTCCACATAACTGTATTTGCTTATAACTAGACAGAGGCACTTTCTTTTTGCCTTCCTTTCAGTTTTTCTCCTTCTCTCCCCTCTGTTTCTCCTTCTCTCCTTTCTCCAAGGTTGTATAAGGGAGACCATAGATAGTGAGGCATCCCTCTAAGCAGGAGTATGTGTGAGAACAAGGGGATGGACATTTGTGAATTCATAAATTCGTTCAAAATATCTTGTGCCAAAGGAGAAATCCATACACTTTTCTTGAAAATATGGAAAACTGGAGGCAAAATAGCAATGAAAATATATAATTACTCTGTTTATATAATGACTGAAAACAATGTATTTGTGAGTGGAACACATAAAGGCAGTTTTTAGAAAAACGTCTGTGGGAAAACGAGTAGCTATTCAAAGCAGCCCTTCAAAAAGAGCTATTTAGAAATGGCAATGCAGAGATACAAAGGCTAATTCTCTACATTCACTGAAAACAGAGTCTCAATATAGGTAAAGGGGTTTGTTTGAATGACATATTTTTTAAAATGTAATACTGGGAGCTTATGTTGCTATACATGGAAACTGAACACCAACATGCTTTATGGAATCATGTTCCATGTGCTTAGTAGTATGTTAGGAATTTTTGAATATACCACTACTTTCAGATTAGAATGAGAAAAAAAAAAAGGTTCCTTCTAGATTGTTAACAAATTGTAGAGATTGGTTCACTTTATATCGACGCGAGAGCACAAAGTAAAGAGTCGGGCTCCATTTTATTTAGTACCTTATCACTGTTGATTCTTTGCGTACCATAATAATGTGAGCATGGGATGTGCTTGTGTTTAGTCTTATAAAAATCAGTCATTGCCAAGGAAATGGAAAGGAAATATTGTAGGAGACACATAAGCAAACAATTTGCCTAGAAGCTTTTCTGAGCATGCTCCAGGTCCAGTATGCCTATTTATAGACGGCCACCATTGTTCCTGGAGGGCCATTGCGTGCAATTTGAATACATTTGAGGATTCACCCAAACTGACTTTTAAACACGCTAAAAATAAGATGCGCATGATGTTCTACAAGCCTCTTTAGAGACATCTTGGAGAGTCCTTGTCAAAATACCAAGTTCTTCACAGACTGCCTCGCGAAAAGGAAATGAAGCATTTCCCAGGGTGAATCTATTTCATCCTTGTCAAAGGGTCTAGGTCCATGAGTCTGTATGTGGGCAAGGGAAATTAATCACCAACGCAGATGCAAGAAAACAGTGTGTCCATCTTCCTATTTAACTTACTTTAGCTTGTTGGCCCTTCTTCTCTATGTTCTGTGTCTATGTAACTGCTTTTTCTTCTCTATGTAACTGTGTCTACGTAACTGTGATTTTTTTTTTTTTTTTGAGATGGGGTCTCTCTCTGTCACCCAGGCTGGAGTGCAGTGGTGTGATCTCGGCTCACTGCAAGCTCTCCCTCCCGGGTTCACATCATTCTCCTGCCTCAGCCTCCTGAGTAGCTGGGACTCCAGGTGCCCGCCACCACGGCCAGCTAATTTTTTTTTTTTATTAATTTATTTTTTTATTATACTTTAAGTTCTAGGGTACATGTGCATGACGTTTATATCATGTATAACTCCCCAATGCAATCCCTCCCTCCTCCCCCCTCCCCATGATAGGCCCCAGTGTGTGATGTTCCCCTTCCCGAGTCCAAGTGATCTCATTGTTCAGTTCCCACCTATGAGTGAGAACATGCGGTGTTTGGTTTTCTCTTCTTGTGATAGTTTGCTAAGAATGATGGATTCCAGCTGCATCCATGTCCCTACAAAGGACGCAAACTCATCCTTTTTTATGGCTGCATAGTATTCCATGGTGTATATGTGCCACATTTTCTTAATCCAGTCTGTCACAGATGGACATTTGGGTTGATTCCAAGTCTTTGCTATTGTGAATAGTGCCGCAATAAACATACGTGTGCATGTGTCTTTGTAGTAGAGTAATTTATAATCCTTTGGGTATATACCCAGTAGTGGGATGGCTGGGTCATATGGTACATCTAGTTCTAGATCCTTGAGGAATCGCCATACTGTTTTCCATAATGGTTGAACTAGTTTAGAGATGGGGTTTCACTATGTTAGCCAGGATGGTCTCAATCTCCTGACCGTAACTGTGATTTTATCTTTAAAACTATATGCCAGTGGCAGGTTGGGGGTGTGGGGCACAGATCTTGAGAAATGTTTTAAAACGCTTCATTTGTATAATATTTCTATACAAATTGGAAACTGGGGGAGGAAGTAAAACTAATACCACTAGGAATGTTTCCAGTCTCCCAAGTGAGAGAATTTGGAATAAGGGGTGCCATTGCTTTTTGAAGTACTTTTTCTTTGAAGTTAGAGTGATGTGCTGCACATTGGGAGTCTAAAACTTGAAATAACTTTGTGATAGAGTAGGTGAATAGAGGCATTTAAAGTATTTTTTAGACAAAATATTTTCAAGAAAGTTTTGATTGAAGATTGGAGTGGGTAGGATGGAAAACAATGCTGTTTTGAAAGTTAGAAAAATCCATCTTTTGTATAAGAGATTTTAGGGATAACTGTTTCACTTATCTTTTGATATACTTGCAAAAGATTATTATTACCATGCCTAGATTATGGTGAAATTAGGACTTGGAGTATCTCCCCAAAAAAGGTTCTTCAACGTTTAAAACATTTTAAACAATGTTTTCTTTATGAATATTTCTAGGGTTTTCCACAGAGTCTTTTCATAAACTAGTAAGTTTTGTAGATCCAAATATAATATATATTAAATGCATGGTATCTAATGTGGATGCTAATTTCTTCAATCCAAATCATTTACATAGCACGACATGTTATTCCAACGGTAAAAGGAGAGAGTCACTAATAATCTAAGTAAGACATAAATATATTGATGACTTTGACTCAGTAATTCCATTTGTAGAAATTCCACTTTAAGGAATTATTCATGGTTTGTCTAAAAATTATAGGCCCTAGGATTTATAAGCGATATAAGTATCACTTATAAAAATGAAGGATGAGAAACAATTTATATGTGCAACCATAGTGGATTGACAAAATTGATTCTGATACATTCATGTAATAAATTATAATATGGAAATTATATATTGACTTGGAAAAGTGTTTACGATATTCAGAGGGAAAAGCAGTATTTGAAACATATTTTGTAAAGTGTATTTGCAAACATAGGCAGAGAAAATGATTTGGAATGATTTATATAAAACTGGACAGTAATTATTTCTGGGTGAGGGTATTAAGAGCACGTTAGGTTTGTTTTCTTTTGGTTTATTTATATTTTCTAATTTCTCTAAAATGAAAATGTGTGATATTTTAGTAAGAAGCTGCCAGTCAAAATAGTTCGCTCCTCCTTTAGGCTCTTCCTTAGATCAAAACACATGGGAATATTAACATGAAATCATAAAGAGAAAATGAACAGGACAAAGCTACCTCACGCACAGGATCAATGTCCTGGCTGACCAGGAAGTGTGACCAACTCAAGTTGGCCTTGCTAACATGCTAAAGATGGTAATTCTGAAGGAGAAATGTAGACTAAAGGAGAAAATGTGGGATGCCTCAAATAGCCAGGAAGAGGGAAAATATGAGCTTCTTGGCAAATTTAATTAACAAGCAGTTAAGGAAGAAAGCAAACACTGAATGAAAAGGTGTGATTCAATTCTAGTTAACATTATTGAGAGAGATTGGGTAGGATGCACACCAGTGTGATAAAATCACACCAAGACATTTTTCTTATATGCAAGAAATATGCTAATAGCAAAAAATGAACAGGTTTATTAATCTGTAGCTTCTGAATCAACAAAGGAAATCTTAAACCACTGTAGAAAGCAATCGACCCAACAGAATCAGAAAAGCAGAAAAATAAAAACCAGAAAAAGGCATAAGAGAAAATCAATACAAATATAACAGTATTTAAAAACAAAGACAGACCATTACTTAACATAAAAGGAACCGTCTAGGAAAATCTAAAACAATTAAGAAGCTTTGTCCATTTGACCCATAACTTCAAAAAGAAAGAAAGTGAAAAAGTAACAATTTACGGAAACTTTTAAAATTGTAGGTTGTACTTTTAATAATACTCTCAGAAAATGATTGATCAAGCAGAGCAAAAAATACTAAGGTTATAGGAAATGTGAATGATAGAATAGTTTTATATGGACAAACAATAGAGAATTCACATTGTTTTCAAGGACACACAAAACCTTTATAAAAATTGCACATTTGTAACTTACAAAGTATCAAATAATTTCAAAGTATTGACATATTAGGCCAGTTTCTCTAACCACATGGAAATTGAATTAGAAACTAAAAATAAAAAGACAAAACAAATAAATACTTGACAAATAAGAACACACTTCTAAAATAAATTTTCAGTTAATAAAAAATGTAAAAGGCAATTCAAACATTAAAAGCTTAATGACAAATTATGTAGTATACATTCAACATGAGGCATGGTAAGTAATGTAGAATTTTAAAACATGGCCTGAAACACATTTATTTAAAAAAAGAAAGAAAAAACAGTAAAGTTAATACAATTAAAGATGCAAAGAAAAGCTTAGTAGAATAAAACCAAAGAAGCCAGGCGCGGTGGCTCATGCCTGTAATCCCAGCACTTTGGAAGGCCGACGTGGGCAGATCGTTTGAGGTCAGGAGTTCGAGACCAGACTGGGCAACATGGTTAAACCCTGTCTCTACTAAAAATACAAAAATTAGCCAGGTGTGGTGGTATACGCCTGTAATCTCAGACACTGGGAGGCTGAGGTAAAAGAATCGCTTCAGGCCGGGCGCGGTGGCTCAAGCCTGTAATCCCAGCACTTTGGGAGGCCGAGACGGGCGGATCACGAGGTCAGGAGATCGAGACCATCCTGGCGAACACGGTGAAACCCCGTCTCTACTAAAAATACAAAAACTAGCCGGGCGACGTGGCGGGCGCCTGTAGTCCCAGCTACTCGGGAGGCTGAGGCAGGGAATGGCGTAAACCGGGAGGCGGAGCTTGCAGTGAGCTGAGATCCGGCCACTGCACTCCAGCCTGGGCGACAGAGCGAGACTCTGCCTCAAAAAAAAAAAAAAAAAAAAGAATCGCTTCAACCCTGAGGCGGGAGTTGCATCGAGCTGAGATCCCGCCGTTGCACTCCAGCCTAGGCAACAGAGTGAGGCTCTGTCTCAAAAAAAAAAAAAAAAGAAAAGAAAAAAAAAAGAAAGAAAGACAAAGAAAAGAAAATCAAAGTAAAAATCAGAAAGTAAATATATATTAAAAAATGAAAGTTCATTATCTTTTATTCTAACAAAATTTAGGGAGAGAAAACTCTACCCAAAGCAAAGGGCAGAAGTATCTATGCACTGGGCAGGTGTGTGAGGTGGAATGTTCCACATGCATGCATTTATCCATCCTTACTCTATTAAGTGAACTGAGTGGATATTTCCTTGCTTTGCAGCCAGCTCTTATGAATGAAATTATAAAAGAGGCTCCAGAGAGCTTCCTTGCCCCTTCCACCATGTGAGAATACAAACCAGGAAGCGGGGCTTCACCAGTCATTGTATTTGCCACACCTTGATCTTGAACGTTCCAGTCTCCAGAATTGTGAGCAATAAATTTATGCATAGGAATGGCGGGTCTTTGAACCCTGTGCTCTGTGATTTTTGCAGGTGTGCACCCCAAGCCACGCCTGGTTAAACCACTGTGACTTTTCTTTGCTCACACAGTTTTATCCTGCAGAAACACTTCCTTTTTTTAGTCCTGTCTCCTTCCTCCTCCAAGGAGCCTTCAGCTGCATGACCAACAGTACAATACTGTTTGTCTCTATTCCAGGACTCCTCAAACTTGGAGACACTTTCTTTCTCTGACATCAAGTCCTAGCTCCTTGCAGGATGGGTCTGTGTTCTGTATCCTATTCTGAGAGAGCTTGGACTTGTAAAAACTGAATATGTGCCCCTTGTCTGCTACGTCTCACTCCCAGACACTATCCAGGTCTGCTTTCAGGTGACTGTTCTCAACTTTTTCAAAAGCTGCTGTTCATGACTCACTACTGCATGAAGGAGGTTGGTATAGTGTCTAATGAACAGGGCCAAGTTTAATCTGCTGAATGAAAAAGATGCTATACATGGGTTAAAACACAGGTGTTTTCTCTCTGCAGTGCATTAATCCCAGGCTGAGCATTCTTGTCACAGTTAAGGTTCTGTTCCCTGGGGCTACAGGGAAACCTCATCCACTAGGCAGTTCATCTTCCATCTGATAAGCTCAGGGCACTTCCATGTTCCATGCTGCAGGAAGGGAAGGTGAGTACAACCATAGCATGTGCATGGCCTAGCATAGCAGAAGCTGTTTCCATCATCTCCACTCCCTTCCCATAGTGATGACTGAGTCCACATGGCGAAATTCAGCTGCAAAGACTCTTGGAAATGTCGCCTTTGGCTAAGTCTCTCCTTGAAGACAACATCTACTCTGTTTCCACAGAAGAGGAGCGAGAAAAGGCTTTAGTGGGCAACTGGAAATCTCCCCCACAGAGTCTTAAATCAGAATCAAATAATACTGAATAGGACTTGACAGATTTTCTTATAACTAAAATCCATCAATCAGCTGAATACTCTTACAGGGAGGGGGACATGTCTTTGAGTGCAGGATTTCTGGAAGACAGTTTTCCACTTCTCAAAATCCACACTGACTCCCAAGCAAAGGCAGATGATAACCAAGCCTTTAGACCAAGGTGTAGCTAACTTTTCCTGTAGAGAGACATACTTTGGACTCTGTGGTCTGGGTGATCTTTGTTTCAATGACTCAACCTTGCATTTGTAGCCTGAAAGCAGCCACAAATAAGATGTGAAGGAATGGGCATGGCTATGTGCCAATAAAGCTGTATTTACAAAGACAGGCAGACAGCTTCAACCTGCAAGCCAAAGTTTGCCAACCCCTGCTTTAGACTAATGAAAAACAAAAAGAAGGTGAAATGAATTTGGACAACCTTGCTTAAACTCCCAAGGACCCTAGTGATCTTGGGTGATGGTTGTTTGAAGAACTGAAGATGCAGTATGAATGCTACCATACTCAAAGTGCTACCATACTACCATAGTCAAAGCAGACAGGAAGAAATCTTTATATTTCAAATTATGTTTCAGCTCTGTTCTTTTTTTTTTAAAAGACCATATTACAAGCTAGAAACTATTCTTTTAATTATATGATTTTTAACGTTCCAAAAAAGAAAAAAAGGCAGATAATATATGTATATATGAACTTCCTAAGACATTATTGCTTTCATTAAATACTGATTTTTATATGAGGATATTTAGATACCTGTATGCCTTCAGTCTAAAGCATGTGGGTCTCTTTCAATGAAAAACCTAGATCCAGGTATCTTTGGATCAGAGATACTGATCCAAGTTGATATCGTATCTAGCTACTTAGTAGAGACTCCCATGCTCTCATCTATGGACTAGGGCCTGGTCCAGGAACAAGAATCTCTTGGAGATGTTCTTACAGCTATCGGCTTCTGGTGTCTAGCCACGGAGGCTTGATTTTGTAGGTCATGAGTGGGAACAAGGAATCTCCCTAGATAATCTGATGAGATGATGGATTTGGAAAACTACAGGTCCGTATTAGTCCTTTTAGGCTGCTATAACAAAATACTATCAACTAAGTGGCTTGTAAACAACAGAAATATATTACAGTTCTGGAATTAGTCATGCTAAGCCTCTCTTCACTGTTACAGGTGTCCAACCAATTTTATGTGATAGGGCTCTGAGAAAGACTCGACACCAAGGTTCGGGTGAGCTTCCCTGATTGTCTTATTCCATGAATATTTTCACACGTCTAAGTCAGAAAAGTAACACTGTTCAAGACTCCACAAGATCAGGACCACTGGAAGTTCCACATTTGGAACTCTCCTGAATTCTGCTCTATGCTCTTTGTCCATTGACTGCTTTTTAATTCTCACCCCTTCCCTGTAATAAACCATAAGCATGAGTATTACAACTTTCAGTGAGCTTTGTGCATCTTTCTAGCAAATCATCCAACTTAAGGGTGCTTTTAGGGACCTTTGAACTTGCAATTGGCATTAGAAAAGAGGACAGCCTTGTGGACTGTTTCCTCCAATGCTTCATTTAAAAAAAAATTCAGGACTGTAAAGACTAAAAGAGAATAGTACATGATATGTAGGAGTGCTCAGGTTTTATCAATCCCTGTCTCCTGGAAAGGCTAGTCTAGCTGTTTGCAGTGTGTCAGCTGGTCTCGCTTTCAGAATTTCACCTTCTCTGGAATCCCCAAAGAAGCCCATGTGGGCATGCGATGGTTGTATTGTCCTGGGTGGCCCTGATTTAGTGGCTATTTGCCCCAAAGCTGGACCTCGCAGGTCGCTAGAGTCTGCAATGACATCCATTCATTCATCCAGTATCTTGTCCAGCATCGGATGAAGGTGAAGACCAAGCAGGCACTGGGGAGATGACAATGAACAAATTAGTCAGGGTTCCTGCTCCCATGGAGCTTGGAAGTGAGATATTAGATGGCAGCTCATGAAACATTCCATCCTTTTCTCACTTTTTTTGTTTATGTTGCCCCTTTTGCCTTTTTCTCTTAGGAAGCGGGTACCCTCCACCCTCCTGCCCATCCTGGTCTCTCCAGTGAAGCTGGAGAGAGGTTTTCCTGCCTGACATCAACCAGCTCCATGTGCCAGGTCTAGACTTGTATTTCCATTTAGTTATCTGCCTTCTTTAATGAGATTACCCTGGAGGAGACCTTGCTTCAGGTCTAATTCATTCCTATAATGACTTTATTGAGCTCTTACTTTGTGGGAGGTGCTCCTCCCTACTGGGTTGTAGTTGAAAACCAAACAGGGATTTCCCCTCTGGAGCTTCCACGGAAACTGACATGAAATATGTATGTGCATGCCTGGACATGCTAAGTGTTGTGGAGAAGATAAAACAGGGTAAGGGATAGAGAATGATGGACACATGTGGGAACAGACATGGAGAGTGGCTCATGAAGGAAACAGTGTTTGAGTAGTGTATTAGTCGTTCTTATGGTGCTATAAGGACATACCTGAGATTCGGTAATTTCTAAAGAAAAGAGGTTTAATTGACTCACATTTCCACAGGGCTGAGGAGTCCTTAGGATACTTACAATCATGTTGGAAGGGGAAGCAAACACGTCCTTCTTCACATGGTGGCAGCAAGGAGAAGTGCAGAGTGAACACAGGGAAAGTGCCTCATAAAACCATCAGATCTTGTGAGAACTCACTCACTATTATGGGAATAACAGCATGGGGGTAACCGCCCCCATGATTCAATTACCTCCCACCGTCTCCCTCCCATGACATGTGGGATTATGGGAATTGTGGTTCAAGATGAGATTTGGGTGGGGACAGAGCCAAAGCATATAAAGTAGAGATGAGTAAACTGAGGGAGTGAGGGAGTGTGCCTAAGACTCAAAGGAGAAAGTTTCAGCAGCAACAAAACCAAGACTGCTTAGCACATTCAAGAAAGTGCAAAGAAAATCCTGGTGCCTCAGGGGAAGCCAAGAAGCAGGAAGGAGCTGGACCATTTCCAGCCACATCTTCCACATCAGGGTTTGCATTTTCAGTGTGCTGGAAGCTGCCACAGGTGTCTCAGCTACAATCTGATGTTCCCACATGTGCTAGGCATGTGGTTCTCTCAGTCTGGAAACAGGCTGTCTGTTTTGTTTTGTTTTACTTTTCCCCCATCTGAAATTGGACTGGGGTTGTCATACCCTCTCTGATGTTGCTGATGCCCCTCTGTGCTTTGGGGCCTCTTCCCCAGCAATTTCAGATACTTTACAGCTCTCACTTCTGCCTCAGTTTAGCTTCTTCGTGCCCAGTATGTCTGTTTCCCAGGAGTGTCCAATAGCATCCTCGCTCTGCCAGTAGATGATTCTTGACAAGAAGTACCTTCGTTCAAGGTCTCTGCACAGAACACACAATTAAAATCTCACCATTTCTCTACACTCAATGAAATTTTCAGTGCAAACACAATTTGGGGGCGAGGTCAGAGAGAAAACATAATCATTTCTTTATCTCCTCTTCTTGGATTCATATGGTTTCTGTCTTTTGCAACTCACTGTCTCTAGAGCCGTGTTTTAAATTTTTCCCTAAGTTATTGGAAACTTGTGCCTGTTGTTGTCAATTATTTTGCATCTTATGGTATGAAGCTGAGAGGGCCATCAGGAGGAGAGTCAACATCCAGGTGCTTTCTAGATATCCAATTGCAGCAGTAAACAGCAGATGTTTCCAAACTGGCTTATCTCCAGATGCAACACCTTGCCCCCCAGAGCCATGGAATGGGAACATCTCACATTGAGCTCTTTGAATAATGTCCTTGGGCATAGGGCCGCATGAAAGATAATGAAAAGGTTTTGATTAAAATGTTTTAGGCATAGAATGTATCAAGTTTGAGAACATGAAGATTACTTCCTGAGGAATGCAGAGAAGAAAACAATTCAACATAGTCAGAGGGAAAATTTCCAATGTTATTGATGAAAATTGTTTCAAATTATTCTATTGTACCTTTGGCTTAGGGTGTAAGTGCATTAAAAATAATAAATATCATTACAATGTTTTTATTTTGGATTTAAGAAACTTCTTATATGTGATTCCCTCATGGAAATCATGAGGTTTTCTTCATGAAAACCATGAAAAGAATACTTTGCTATTTTGTACACTGACGTCTCTGGGCTGATCGCTATATGCATGCCATTTGATACGATTTGGCTGTGTCCCCCCCCAAATCTCATCCTGAATTGCAATCCAATTGTAATCCTTATGTGTTGAGGAGGGACCTAGCAGAAGGTGACCAGATCATGGCAGAGGATTTCCCCTATGCTGTTCTTGGGACAGTGAGTGAGCTCTCACTGTTTTCAGTTGTTTCATAAATATCTGACGCTTCCCTCTTCTCTCTCTCTCCTGCGACCTTGTGAAGACGTGCCTTGCTTTCTCTTTGCCTGGTGCCATGATTGTAAGTTAATTAAGCCTCTTTCCTTTATAGATTATCCAGTCTCAGGTATTTCTTTATAGTGCTGTGAAGATGGACTAATATACCATTGTGTAATCTTCATTATCTTCCTTTGTACTTGATACTATGATCCTGATGTTGCCATTGAGTGCACCTCAGGGTTAAGGAACCTGTGATTACTTAACTGAGACACATATGAGCCTCAGAATCTAGTGAATGTCAGAGCACTGCCTCATATCCAAAACATCTGACTTCAGATTCAGCATTTTTCTAAGAAACAGAGTTGTAGGATTCAATATCCAAGTTATCACTGTAAAGATGATTAGACTCGTTTCCGCTATGTCAATACAACCTTCAGAAGAATGTAAGCAGCTGCGAGAAAGTGCACTACCAAGGTGATGGGGTAAAGAAGAGAGTCATGGTTGGATCTATTCAAGCAGTCATGGGTGGACAGGCATTGACCACGAGGATCTCAGAGCAGTGGACAGTGAGGGTTGGCATCCAGGAATCAGAAGTGAAATAGCTTCAGGCACTAGATAAGTCGGCGCAATGCTAGAAAATTCAGTGTGCTCAGAGGGCTTGCGTGTGTGTCTGTCATTCTTGCCCTGCTCTCTCTCCCTGCTGGGTTGCCCCGCATGGACACCATCCATAGGGCTTCTGTACCGCTGGTGTGCTCGAGGGTTTGGCCAATGGAGAGTCCCAGTTGGACAGTGAGCAGGGGAGAAGAGAGAATTGAATTATATGTCTCTGCCCTTGGCTGCCTCTCTTCCAGGGCACCTTGAGCTTGGCTGAGCCTCTCAACCAAATGCTGCAACTCCTCTCAGAATGGCTGAGAGTACAAACCTCTCCCCACTTCCAGTACCAGTTAGGACTTCTTTCCTTCATCCTTTTGAGCCTGGTGGTGGAGACAGTTTGGTAGCTACTGGCCTTGGGTTATTGCCAGCTCCCCCTTGTTCCTATAAACCACAGGTGCTCAACCTTGGCACCTGTTGACGTTTAGGGATGGATAACTGTTGTTTGTGTGTGGAGTGCTGTGCTGTGTGCATTGTAGGCTGTTTTGGAACATCCCTGGTCTCTACCCACCAGATGCTACTATCACCTCCCTCCACAGCAGTGACAAACCCAAATGCCTCCTGACACTGACAACTCACTTCCTGTTGAGAACAGCTGTTCTACACCCACATTAAAAAAATTATTTTAGGGCAGCCACGGTGGCTCACCCCTGTAATCCCAGCACTTTGGGAGGCTGAAGTGGGCAGATCACCTGAGGCCAGGAGTTTGAGACTAGCCTGGTAAACATGGCAAAACCCCGTCTCTACTAAAAATATGACGATTAGCTGGGCACGGTGGTGGGTGCCTGTAATTCCAGCTACTTGGGAGGCTGAGGCATGAGAATCATTTGAACCCAGGATGCAAAGGTTGCAGTGAGCTGAGATCAAGCCACTGCACTCCATCCTGGGCGATGGAGTGAGACTCCATCTCAAAAACATATATATTTTAAATATAGGGGTACATGTGCATGTTTGTTACATGAGTATATTCCATAATGCTGAGGTTCGGGGTACAAATGACCTTGTTACCTAGGTAGTGAGCATAGTACACAATAGGTAATTTTTCAGCTCTTACTTCCCTCCTACCCTTCCCTCTTTCTGAGTCCCCAGTGTCTATTATTTCCATTTTTATGTCCATGTGGACCGACTGTTTAACTTCTACTTATAAGTGAGAACTGTGATATTTGATTTTCTATTTTAGAGTTAATCACTTAAGAAAGATGGCCTTCTGCTGCATCCACGTTGCTGCAAGGGACATGAATTCATTCCTTTTTCTGGCTGCATAGTATTCCATGGTGTATATGTGCCACATTTTCTTTATCTAGTCAACCATTGACGGACACTATATTGGTTCTGTGACTTTGCTATTATGACTAGTGCTACAATGAACATACAAGTGCAGGTATCTTTTTTATATAGTGATTTCTTTTCCTTTGAGTAGATAACCAGTAGTGGGATTGCTGGGTCAAAGATACACCCACATTGTTATAAATAGATCTTTTGTGAGTACATCTGTCACTCATTACCCTGTCTGTGGACCACTGAGACACTGACTGATTCAGTGAAAAGAGTAAAGCAAAGGAGACCATTAATTCTTTGAAAGGTAAAAGGCGATTTGAAAGTTTCTTATATAGGATTCCTGAAGAGGATATCTAAGGAATGGGTTGTAATAAAAGCTGAAATGGGATTATTTAGCTGTAAGAAGTTGATGCTCATTTGCCAATAGAACCTTTGATTTTAGAAATGTGACATTGCTACACGTGGCATCTTTGGGTTTAGAAGCATATTTTCAATATTAAAGTCAAGACAGATCGAGAGCAGTGATTCTCAAGTGGGGAGATATTGCCTCTTGGGGGACATTTATTAATGTTTAAACGTATTTTGGTGGGGAGGGGGACAGCTATTACTGACATTTTAACCAAGTACCTTGTTTTTAAATAAAAAATGAATTTCCCCTTTTCCTTTTTCCCCCTTCTCCTACTTAGCTCTTTAGGAATACAATTGTAGCCTTTACCTTCTCTCCAGCAGACACTCCCTACGTGGCAAGCTTTTGTAACTATGTGTTAACTTAGAAGTTCCAGAGAGTGAATGTGGAAGCAAACCAGGCCCCTCTGGAACTCTCTCTCACCAGGAGATTGTCTCAGTTTACAGGCTAGCTCTGCCGGTGATGGCACCAACCAGACCACCAAATAGATAAGACATCCCAAGCAAGTCGTGGAGACCCCACATCTCCTTGCCTTCTCCCTTGCATGCCATTTATACCCAGTGCCCCTTTAAAAGCCTCTGACCTCTGCCCCCAAATGCACAGCAATACCCTTAAGGCAGGAGCCTCTACCTCTTCCCCTCAGCTAAGCTCTTGAATAAAGTCACTTTCTTTCTACCAGAACATGCTCTTGCTAATTGGTCTCTGCAATTGGTGAGCAACTGGACACGCATTTGGTTACACTTTCTAACAGGTAGAGGCCAGGATGCCACTAACCATCCCACATAACACAGGACAGCCACTTCCACCAGGAATTGCCCAGCCCAAAGTGTTAATAGTGCCAAGGTCAAGCCTGGTTGAGGGAAAGAGAACTGAACTAGGAACACAGACTGGCTTCTAGTACTGTCTGGTCACAAGAGCTATGTGATTTTAGCATGTAATTTACCATTTGAGATTTCTGTTTACCAGTTATGAAACCCAAGTGTTGGAAAAGAGTATTTCTGGTTCCTGCCCATAATCCCAGAACTTTGAGAGGCTGAAGCAGGAGGACTGCTTGAGGCCAGGAGTTTGAGACCAGCCTGGGCAATACAGTGAGACTCCCCCTCACACCCGCCATCTTTACAAAAAATTTAAAAATGAGCTAGGAATGATGGTGTGTGTCTATAGTCCCAGCTACCAAGGAGGCTGAGGTGGAAGAATCACTTGTGCCTGGGAGTGAACTATGATTTTGGCTACAGTGAGCTATGATTGCACCACTGCCCTCCAGCCTGGGTGACAGAGCAAGACTCTGTCTCAAAAAACAAGCAAACAAAAAAACAGTATTTCTCATGATCTGCCCAGCTCTAGCTTTGCAAGAAACCAGTTACATTTTCCTGGAATTTAAAAAATTATAAAATCAAGTATTTGTATATTGCACATCTCTCCCTGCCCAATGCAGGGTTTTGTGGCAATACCGTTACCTCTTATATTGAGATATAGTTATTTAGAGAGAGTGATGCATTGCACCCAGTGACTTGTAATTATAGTGGGACTATCTGGAAAACTGTCATCGCTATTTTTCAGATGAGTGGAGAATTCTTATTATCGACTGCATTATTAAACAGATTCAGCCAGGAGACAGGTCACGCCGTGCCCCATGGAGCAAGCATGTAAATAAGTGGAAAGCCTGGGTTTGTCCTTCAGGTAGAGACACAGTTTTAAATAACCACACACGGGGTAAGGAGTGTCCTGGCATCAGTGTTCGTGGACTCGGCTGCATACGTCCTGCCCATAAGAAACCTATCTTTGATTGTTGGCTGTAGATGTTTCATTGCTTTTTTGTTAGGCTTTCCAATATAGGAGGCATCTCCTTGAGTGTTTTTACAATTATGTTAAGAGAAATCTTGTTAGAGTTTCCTAGGTCCAATTATATCTAGGATTGGATTTATATTTGATCCGATCTTACATCATCTCTGCAGCCATTTGTTCAGTGTCTGTGAGACACAGACAGACTGTTCCACTTCCAGCAAAAAGTTGTCCAGCTGATGAGAATCTTTTCTTTTTTGGGTCCATTTCTGTATTAGTCCCCATGGAGCAATTTAAAAATAATTGGTTGGCTGGGTGTGGTGGCTCACGCCTGTAATCTCAGCACTTTGGGAGACTGAGGCAGGTGGATCATGAGGTCAAGAGATGGAGACCATCCTGGCCAACATGGTGAAACCTTGTCTCTACTAAAAATGCAAAAATAAGCTGGGTGTGGTGGCGCATGCCTGTAGTCCCAGCTACTCAGGAGGCTGAGGCAGGAGAATCGCTTGAACCTGGGAGACGGAAGTTGCAGTGAGCTGAGATCGCACCACTGCGCTCCAGTCTGGGGACAGAGCTAGACACGGTCTCAAAAAAAAAAAAAATTGGTCATCTGGTATGTCCTCGTGTACTCAGTGGTTGACTCCCTCTCTGAAAATACAGAGCCCCTTTTAGGCCATAGTGATTTAAAAGCAGAAAGTGGTTTAATTTCCTGAAAAATGTACTTAAAGGGAAGGAAATGCCTTTTAGCGTTCTCTCTCTCTTTCTCTCAATCCCCCATCCCTCTCCCTCTCTTCCCCCTCTCCCTCTCCCTCTCTCTTTCTCTCTCCTTCCATCTCTCTTTCACTGCCTCACTTTCTTCCTCTTTTCTAAAACAGATTTCTCAACCTTGGTACTGCATTGCCATTTGGAGACACATCATTTTTTAGTTGGAGGCTGGGAGCATCCCGTGCATTGTAGGATGTTCAACAGCATCTCTAGCCTCTACCCACCAGATGCCAGCAGCAGCCGCCCACCCCCCCGTCCAGTGGTGACAACCAAAAATGTCATCAGGCATTTCCTCCAGTTTTTTAGGGGAAAAAAATAGCTCTATTTATACATGTTTATAAATTACTACTATAAGGAAACAGATTACTGTTAATTTTTTAGAGACAGAATCTTGCTCTCTTGCCCAGTCTGGAGTGCAGTGGCATACTCATAACTCACTGCAGCCTCAAACACCTGGGCTCAAGTGATCCTCCTCTCTCAGCCTCCTGAGTAGCTGGGACTTCAGGCATGTACCACCATGCTAGGCTATATTTTTTTATTTTGTGTAAAGACAGGGTTGCACTATGTTGCCCAGGCTGGTCTTGAACTCCTGGCCTCAAGTGATCCCCCTATACTGGCCTCCCAAAGTGCTGGGATTACAGGTGTGAGCCACTGCACCTAGTATCTTAAGATATTAACATTTTAATATCTTAATTTTTCCAGTTAGGCCTGAAGTAGCAATTTGAGAGGGATTCATATTTTTGGACTTAAAACATTTTTCATCCAGAAGGGGTATTTCCATCTGATATAGCCACAGTCAGTGTTAGTATGGAGGGGTAGAGATTTCAAATTTAGAAAGTTCATCAATCAACCAGAATTATCATACATGGTTACAATTCATCATCATCATCATCATCATCATCATCATCATCATCTCTATCATAGATTCGTTTTACGAGCTAAAATCATTTAGGGAGTTTTAAATGTATCATCTTTTTTTAAATCCTTACAATAACAATCTTAAAAACATTTTTTTTGAGACAAAGTCTCATTCTGTCACCCAGACTGGAGCGCAGTGGTGTGATCTCAGCTCACTGCAACTTCTGCCTCCTGGGTTCAAGCGATTCTTGTGCCTCAGCCTCCTGAGTAGCTGGGATTACAGGCATGGGTCATGCTAATTTTTGTATATTTTGTAGAGACAGGGTTTTGCCATGTTGCCCAGGCTGGTCTCTAACTCCTGAGCTCAAGCAATCCTCCCTCGGCCTCCCAAAGTGCTGGGATGACAGGCGTGAGCCAGTGCACCCAGCCCACAATAACAGTCTTACAAAGTATATATGATGAGGATGATTGTATAGACAAGAAAACAAAGACTTGGAGTGGCCAGTGAGAGCTGGAGATCAAACCCTGTTCGGCCCATCATCAAAGCCATTGCTGTTGTCTTTATAAAGAGTGTGTCACGCCCTGTGATTGACAGCAATTTATAAATATGACAGCAGCCTGTGTCACACTGAGCGATTGACAGATGTTTATAAATGTGGTGAAAGAGACTGGAGGGAGTTGGACAGGCTACACAGAACAAGTGAGTCTTCAGCCAGCCCTTTTAGGACTGGGTTTAACTGGGTGCAGATGAAGGGGTAGGAAAGACCTTCTCTTGGGTAGGAGAGTAAGACAGAAATCTTAGAGACCCTGGACTCTCATACCGAAGAGAAGCGTGGATTCCATCGCTTGGACGGTTATGGCCCAAAAGCTAAATCCAGCCCGCCACCTTCTTTCAGTGTTCTTGCCTACAAGCTAAGAATGGTTGTTAGATTTCTTAATGATTGGGGAAAAATAATCAAAAGAAGAATGTATCTTGACATACAAAAATTCTGTGAAATTAAAATTTCAGTGTCCAGAAATAAAGGTTTATTGGTCGCCAGCTGCCCCATCCCTTTCCGTGTCGCCTGTGGCTGTTTCGCTGCTAAGCTGGCGGAGTGGAATACTTTGACACAGACCCTGTGGCTGACAGAGCCAAAAATAATTTTGCAATCTGGCCCTTGACAGAAAACATTTGCTGACCCCTGCTTTAGGTGTTTAAAAAGTAACCAGAGTCACCTCGTTGGATAAGCAGAAGGATGAACCATGATCATACCCATTAATCAAGTCTAGGCCTTCCAATAATAACTGGGGTTGTTTAAGGCAAGACCAGAAAATCAGCAATTGTTTTGGCTTCTCTATGTGTTTGAAACCTTCTGATGTTGAAAAAATAAAAATGCAAGAACTCAATGAATCTTGACATGTCTTTCGCGGAAAGAAAAGCAGAGTTGAGTTGAAAGATGGCCAGGTGTTATTTCTGCATTTATGCAGCTGCCTTCAAAAGGTGTCTACTTCCATGACAGGGAGCTGAGGATGCTCAGAACATGAAGCAAACCTGTGGACTCATGTACTCTCTGGGCTCCATGGGCTTAGCCTCCCTTCCTCAGCCCTTTCACCTTCACATCTCACTGCAGGTGGCTGTGACAGCAGAAGGAAGACACAGGGTCTTCTCAAAGTGCCACACCATGATACCCTGAATAATAATATTGGCTACCAGAGAGTGAGTGAGCACCTACTATGCGTGAAGTACTTCTCTTCATGCAGGGTTTACATATCTCATCTTCTATGTGAAACCTACAATGCCCCAGGTGCAAATATAATCCCTTTTTGCAGAGGAGATGCTATGCTCTGAGTGTCTGTGTCCCCTGCAAGTTTTCTATGTTGAAATGCTCACCCCTAAGGTGATAGTATCAGGAAATAGAGCTGTTGGGAGGTGATAAAGTCATGAGAGGGTGGAGCTTCATGAATGGGATGAGTGCCCTTATAAAAGGGGCCTCAGAGGACTCCCTTACCCCTTCCACCATGCGAAGACACAGTGACAAGGCGCCACCTATGAATCAAAAAGTGGGGCCTCACCAGACACTGAATCTGCGGGCACTTTGATCTTGGACTTCCAGCCTCCAGAACTATGAGAAATAATGTCTGCTGTTTATAAGCCGCCTAGTGTATGGTATTTCATTATAGCAGCCTGAATAGACTAAGATGGGGGAAACTGAGGCAGGGGGGAGTTAAATGACCCGCCCAAGGTTACAGACACTAGTTCATGATGGACTGAAATTCAACAGTCTGGCGCAAGACACTCTGTGTTGATCCAAGACAAACTGCATCTAGAAAATGAATGTTGAATCATGTGAATCCCGTGACCATGGCTTCTAGGGGCTGCTGCAAGGAGTATTTTGATTTCTTCTGTTTCATGCTGAATAATATATAGAGATTTTGCAGTCTACTCCAATGTCTATCTGGCAGTGCAGACACATACACAAATATAATTTTAAGAATCATATATACATAAAGAAAGCAAACACTATTGAGTTATGTCATGTAGAAATCTTGTTTTCTACAAATGATCTTTAATTACCTATCAGTGAAGTAACTTTCTCTCCCTATGATGTGCTGTCTCCCCTCTTCCTGACTTGCTGACTTCTACTCCTAAGAAAGGAGACCATAGCCATCTGAGGATTAGGGCAAGCAATGGGTCTGTCCCGGGGTTTTTACTACCTTATGAACATGGCCAACAACCCCAAAACATCTAAACCGCAAACTCTTATATTCACCAACTACAAAGACCTGATGAAATACGTTATTTAAGCCTGGTGTTAAAACAGGCTTATAAAATACTTAGCAGAAACTCCCAAACAATGGAATGACAATAATTATACTATTTGGGATTTTAAAAAACAAAAACAAAAGCAAAAAAACCAGAATGTGTTAGCAGTCTTCTGTCCTGCCATGTCTATCATCCCTAACAACTCTGTAGAAGCAAAGGCCAGAACAGCCTGGAGACGAAAAGTCTACATCTCCATGTACCAGGGTCATATTAAAATTTAACTCCAAGTCCAGGACTCTCAGGACATCTTCTGTGAAGCAGAAAATAAAAAAAAAGCTCACCTGTGTTATACTGCAGAAGGAAGGTGAAGTGAGCTCCCGGCTACATCACATATGGGGACAAACCAATTAACCACATTGAAGGGTGAAATTGCACATCCACCTTAGACAGTGGCCGGCATCCCTTGGTCCTTGATATAGAGCTAGGGCATCCACCAGCATTCAAGTGTAATGTATAGGCGCTTTCATATTGTATTATCTACCCTTCTGTGAGTGCTAAGATGCACAGGTAAAACAATCTAATGTTCAGGCAAAGGAAAACATTTACTTTTCCATTTAAACAATGTTAAGGAACTTAGCACTTTGTTACTACATTAGATGTTCAAATTCACTCTGCTTCAAGAGGGGCTCATCTGAGACTGGAGATACCCTGAAGGGTCTTCTCCATGTGATTACTGCCAATTAAAGAGCAAGAAATGAGAGTGCAAATCAATGACAACTCAACACATAACAACCCATTCAATAATCTGCTGCTAAAGAAAAAAAAATCAAGTTTCAGCCTATAATAAAAACTGGGGTAGGATTCTAATCTCCTGCCTGTTGAGGTTGATTGTAGCGATTTCACAAATCCACTAATGAAAAGGTCCTTGCTATAATCTGAACATCTGTGTTCCCCTGAGTTCCTATATTGAAATCCTCACCCCCAGTGTTTTGGTATTAGAGGGTGGGGCTTTGGGGAAGTGATGATATCATGAAGGTGGAGCCTCATGGATGGTATGAGTGCCCTTATAAAAGGGACTCCAGAGAGCTCCCTCACCCCTTCCACCATGTGAACGCATAGCGAGAAGGTGCCGTCTATGAACTAGGAAGTGAGTCCCCACCAGACACTGAATCTGCCAAGCCTAGATCTCGGACTCCCAGCCTTCAGAGCTGTAAGCAATAAACGCCCGTTGTCTTTAAGTTACCCAGTCTATGGTATTTTATTATAGCAGCCCAAATGGACTAAGACAGTCTTATTAAGGAAAAGTATTTGATCCACTTTTTATTTTGATCTGCTTATTATCTGCTTAGATTTATCCTTCACAGTGTTTATATGAGTTTAGAGTTTGGCAATATGACTCATTCCTTGGGAACCAATAGCAGGCACTGTTTTTTATTTTAGCTTCTATATCAAGGTGGTAGGTGATTTGAAATTTAAAAATGAATTTTAAATTGTCAGTTAGGGTTCTCTAGAGAAAAAGTATATAATAACATATTAGTGTTATGTATAATTACTATATTACTAATATTTTACTAATAGTAATTAGTAAATTACTATTAATTGCTAATAATAGTAAATAACAAATAAATAGTAATAGTAAAATAAATAGTACTAAAATACTAACACCAATCATAATTACTAATAATTACTAATATTAGATATTGTAGTAATATATAATAGTATATATAATAATTATGTCCAATAAATTTATTATATTTGTTAATTATATAGTATATAGTAATTAGACACAATAAATATGAAGAATATATAGTACATATATATATATACACACACACACATTATATACAGCCTGCACAATATTTGGTGGTAGTTGTGGGAAATTAAATATTCGACATTCTTGTTTTGTCTTCTCTCTTGCAAATATAAAATTTTTAATCACTTTCCCAATTAACAGCCCACCTCCTCAGGACCAACAATCAGCATATTCTGAGATTCCTGCACTTTCTCTCTTAGCACCATGATCAGAACTAGCAGTTGGCTTTTCTGGTGGTCAGCATTTAGACAAGAAACTGTATTTGGCCTATTGAGTAGTAACAGCAACCTACAGGAGACCAAACACACCCTCTTTTCTGAAGTAATTCTTGAAACGTGCACTTTGGAAAGCATCATTTAATTTTGTATGCTATCTCAAGACTTCCCACATAAATAGATTTAGAAATAAAGAAAGAAACCCATGCATCCTTTCCAGGGTCGAACGACCAATTCCTTGGTTTGGGGTACATGTGAGTTCTGCCAAGTAGCCTCCGTAACAGATGGAGCCTTTTGAGAGATCAAAAGCAAACCCCCATGCCATCCTTGGCTCTGCTGTCCTGTTCCTATACCTTTATCAACCCGAGGACTAGCCTGGAGATCCACTTCACACGAATGATTGCAAACTCCTCCAGTGAGTCTTTTTTGGCTGTTTGTTCTCAGAAAATGGAGCTGATGTCAGACTTGTGGTATAAAAATAGGACTTTGCATTGTCTCACAAATCTCACTCCAAGAGCTGAGGCAGATAAACTTTGCAAGTCTCGGCTACAGAAATATTACTGAAGGAATTGAGAGCTGAAATCTTGGAAGCTCTTGTTATGAAAGATTGTATTAGAGGGGTTTCTTTGCTCTATTTGTGGAGGTGGTTGTGGTTCGGAGTAAAGCCAGCAGAGAAAAACCATTCAAAATATATGACAATACCTGCATCCCTTTACTGGGGATTTTGAGAGTTAATTGGTCCTACGGCTCGACATTTTTTTTTCTTCAACTTTTATTTTACGTTCCCTGGTACGTGTGCAGGATATGCAGTTTTGTTACATAGGAAATGTGTGCCATGGTGGTTTACTGCACAGATCATCCCATCACCCAGGTATTAAGCCCAGCATCCCTTAGTTATTTTTCCTGAGGCTCTCCCTCTCCCATCCCCCACTCCAACAGGCCCCAGTGTGTGTTGTTCCCCTCCACGTGTCCATGTGTTCTCATCCATCAGCTCCCGCTTACAAGTGAGAACAAGTGGTCTTTGGTTTACTGTTTCTCTGTTAGTTTGCTAAGGATAATGGCTCCCAACTTCATTCATGTCCCTGCAAAGGAGAAGATCTCGTTCCTGTTTCTGGCTGCATAGCATTCCATGGTGTATATGTACCATATTTTCTTTATCCAGTCTATCATTGACAGGCATTAGGGTTAATTCCATGCCTTTGCTATTGTGAATAGAGTTGCAATGAACATACGTGTGCATGTATCTTTGTAATAGAATGATTTCGATTCCTTTGAGTATATACTCAGTAATGGGATTGCTGGGTCAAATGATATTTCTGTAGGGCCCTAAATTTTTTAAATTTGCCTTTCTAACTAAGTTAATAATGATTGCACAGAATAGTGTTACCAACAGGAATTTTCATCCTAGGGAATCATCTTCACAGCATGCATAAATACTGCCATACAGTGATTAATTACTTCCCTGCTTTTTTTCTGACAACTAAGTACTTTTTATTTCCCTGGCCCTTGCAGACGTTTGCAGAAGGACTCATAATAGTCCCTTGTGACTAATTATATCAGGCTTAGTAATTCACAGTCCATGAACACTTTTCTTGATATTTTAGGGGGGAAATAGTAAAAACAAACAGTAACACATCAGTGACAGTGACGTGGAAGAGCAAGACATGAAAGAATTCATGTGGTCGTTTCTGCAACACTAGCTTCTCCAGGGCATTTGTTCACCTACTTTCCTTGGCTCCTCTAAAAGTCTGGTTCTCTCTTCCTCCAAAATTGGGTTCAAGGTCACATCCTTGGCATCAGCATCAATTCGTCTAACCTGACTTGGATCACATTTTGTGTCTCCTCAGCCCTGATATTCACAGATTGCTTTCTATACATTTGCCTTTGATAATGATTTTCTCACTAAGGTTTAAATCTGTTAATTGTTTATGCTCCCACTTCACAGTTAAGAAGCTAGAAATCTCCTACTTTTGTATTCCTTATAAAGTAGTTTTTTCCCCCAAGAACATAGCAAAAGTTACAAACTTATCAGTAGGTATATAAGTCAGCACAGGCTGCCATAAAAAAATATCACAGACCGAGTGGCTTACACAACAGATACTTGTTTTCTCACAGTTCTGGAAACTGGAAGTCCAAGACCAAGGATCAGTAGAGTTGGTTTCTGGTGAGAGCTCCCTTCCTGACTTGCAGATGGGCTTCCTTCTTGCTGTGCCCTCTCACATGGTGGAAAGAGAGAATTCTGTTGTCTCTTCCTCTTTTTGTAGCACACTAGTCCTATAGAATTAGAGTCCCATTCTTATGACTTCATTGACCTTATCACTTTCTCATAGGCCCTGTCTCCAAATATAGCCACACTGAAGGTTAGGCTCTGATACGATTTGCCTGTGTCCCCATTCAAATCTTATCTTGAGTTGTAGCTCCCACAATTCGCATGTGTTGTGGGAGGCACCTGGTGAGAGGTAACTGAATCATGGGGACAGGTCTTTCCTGTGTTGTTCTCATGATAGTGAATAAGTATCACGAGAGCTGATGGTTTTACAAAGGGGAGTTTCCCTGCACAAGTCCTCTCCTGTCTGCTGCCATGTAAGATGTGCCTTTTGCCTTCCACCATGATTGTGAGGCCTCCCCAGCCACATGGAACTGTGAGTCCATTAAACCTCTTTTTCTTTATAAATTACCCAGTCTCAGGTACGACTTTATCAGCAGCATGAGAACAGACTAATACAGGTTCCAACTTAAGAATTTTGTTGAGGGTACAACTCAGTCCATAGCAGTAGGGTTACCAGACTTGGCAAATGATAATGTAGAACACCACATTTAATTTGAGTTTTATATGAACAACAAATCATTTTTAAGTACAAGTATATCTCAAGCAATATTTGAGTTAGACTCATTCTAAAAAATTCATTTGTTGTTTATCTGAAAATGAAATGTAAATGAGTATCCTGTATTTTGTCTTGCAACCCTAACTGTAGGAAGTCTCAATTTGATGGAAATAGGAGCAAAGTTCAATCAGCAACTGTGCTGAGTGCCATGGACAATCCAAGAAGCACAGAGAGGTTGCCACTTCTTCCCATAAAAAGTGCTTAGCCATGGGATCCATCCAAATTGATGAGGAAGTTGACTTGGTTAAGGAAGTTGACTTGGTTAGTTTATTACATTAGTGCCTTGGACCATAGGACCTCTGAGAGTATGGGGATAAGGGAAAGTGGAAGGTAGGAACCATAGAGGTCTTCATGGAAGAGGTGACCCTTCCACTGGACTCTGCAGATGGTGATATAGCTCACTGGGTGGAAGGGAAGGTAGAGGACACTAAGAGCAGAAGTCAATGACTTGTCCAAGGCAGAGGGCAATGGCTTGTGGAAAGGCAGAGGGCAATGGCTTGTGCAAGGACAGAGAGCAATGACTTGTCCAAGGCAGAGGGCAATGGCTTGTGCAAGGACAGAGGGCAATGGCTTGTCCAGGCTGACAGAGAGGAGATAGGAGTTGGGAGCTGGAGACAACAGCTTCCATCAGATGGCAATGATTCAGCTATTGAACAGGTTGCAGGAAGGGAGGATTGCTTTGAGAATGGAAAGAAAGGGAAAGCAGAGAGCCCGTGAATTGAGAATTGGAGAAACCACACATTAGCTTGTGGGTGAAAGAAGGCATAGCAATGAAAGACAGGCTGCACCTTACCGGAGGAGGTTGGGAAACAAATGCTGGGAAAATGGAGCACAGTTGATTCTTGTTATTCATGGAAGTGATGCTCTATATGTAATCCCAAACACTGAATTAGCGAATATTGAATATTGCTCCTAGGGGAAGATACAGAGTTAGGTTCCTGTGAGCCTCTGGTTACATTTTCATCAACTGATCAATATATAACATTGTTTTATGTGTATTTCTGTTGATTTATTTGTTTACTTATTTATTGACACAGGGTCTCTCTGTGTCCCCAGGCTGGAGTGTAGTGGTGCAATCATAGCTCACTGCAGCTTCCAACTCCTGAGCTCAAGTGATCCTCCCACCTTGGCCTCCTGAGTAACTGGAATACTACAGGTGTGTGCCACCATGCTCTGCTAATTTTTTTTTTTTTTTTTTTTTTGGAGAGATGAGGCTCATCATGTGCCCCAGGATGGTCTTGATCTCCTGGCTTCAAGTGATCCTCCCACCTCAGCCTGTAAAAGCACCAGCATTACAGGCATTAGCCACCATGCCTGAACTGTATTTCCATTTAAAGACACCTTGTGGCATGTATATTGTTGATTTATTCACATGGGCTCCACAGCCGACAGCACTATGACTCATCCCGAACAAAGCGTCTCTAACATTTATTTTCCCTGTACAGCACATCCCAGCCTTCTTGAACGTGGGAACACTAGACAGCACTGCAGCAGTCTACTCTTGGGAGCTGTTTCAAACAAGGAAAATCACCAACAAAGAGCACAAAAATGTGGAAAATGTGCCACTATATTGACAGAGAAAAGGATACTTATTTTAGGTCTGAGGGCTGAAACAAGAAGGCAAAGTGTCTCCTTATTCAACCTCAGCTGGGAACCTATGCATCGGGTGACTAGAATTTTTTACTGCTCTGCGTTTGCCAGCAAATGACATCAAAACTGCTGTAGATATTGATTTGAGGTTCCAAATAAGTTTTACTGAATAGGAGATCTTGCAAAGACTCAATCAGAATCAGTAGTGTGTGAGTTTAGTTATAGGTCACTTAAGGTGATGGGAGAAGGCTAAATTCTAAATGTCCAGGGTATTTGAAGAGCAATAGTTCCACTAGTGAAGAGTTAAAGGCTGAAAATTATAGTGGAATCTTTACCTTGTGTATTCCTTCAAAGGCGATGCATGCTTGGTCTGCCACAGTGGGGTCCTGGGTCAATGCCTGGCAAAATATGCCCTGTGGAATCTGGCATGTGGAAACGATACCTCTGACATGCATGCCATATTTTCTCTTGTCTTCCCGGTTTCCAGCATTGATTAACCAAACTCCCATCTTAGCTTGCTACCCTAGTTAGTGCTTGTCTTACCTTTCATAACTGTGCTTACCTGTGGTATCTAGCTACCTCCTGTACTGCTAAAAGTGACCTCCCAGCTCAGCAAATCGTGTCTCAAATCCTGTCGGCCCACACTCCCCAGTTCTACCTGTTTCTTCACAGCCCATGCGGATGACTCCTGCCCTTATTCTCTGTTGCCTCTAGTAGATCTTTGCACCCACCCATTCTGCTGATCATAATGTCATGAAATGAGAATGGATGAGGCATCCAAAGATAGGAAAACAGCCGAGTGATGAGTCTTGAGGATCATCCAGAGATTATGTAAAGGAAGTGGTAATTAAGCCAATACAGGTAAAATAAAGAAGACAGAAAGGAAGGAGAATAATATGAAAAAAAAGGGATAATTAATGAATTACTTTATTCGTTCATCAATCCAACAAATATTTATAGAGTATGCAAGGTACCGAGTTAGAGTCTATGAAACCAAAATGTCGCATGACAAGCCAGAAGAGGATTTCAAAGGCATAATGATCAATCCTATCAAATTCAATAGAAAGATAAAGGAAAATATCTGCTGGGCTCAGTGGCTCATGCCTGTAATCCCAGCACTTTGGGAGGCTGAGGTGGGAGGATAACTTGAGCCCGGGAGTTCAAGACCAGCCTGGGCAACATGGCGAGAACTCATCTCTACAAAAAATAAAAATAAAATAAAAAGCAAGGAAAATGTCAATGTGGAGGGGGAGAGGGAGAATCAGAAAACATCACAATTATACAAGAACTAAGGGCACACTTATATTCCCTGTCACATTCATGCAGAGAGGAAAAAAATCCAGCAAGCAGTATGTTTGCCTCTGAAAACAGGAATATAATGAGTTAGAGTCACATCTACATCCGGCAATGCCTTGTACGGAGAATGCATCTTGTGTAATGATTCACAGTGTGTGTCCTGGGTAATTAGCTCAGTAAGTCATGTTTAATTTCTTCTTATATTTCCAAAACTCTGTTTTCTGAGCCAGCGGCCAAATCATACGTTTCCCTTGCCAGAATCCACGTGAACTCTGAGACCTGTCTTTTGTCCAGAATGCATTCAATGGTGTCTTCCTGTTGGTAGTGCAATATCTCATCAGGGACGATCTGGCTGGGAAATGACGGGGCATTCTTAAAATGGAATTTGGAAGCACTGTTTCTGGAAAGACCTCTCTGCTTTACACATAGCTACAACATGAGGTTTCTGTCCTCTGCCATGTTCAGTCACTGGCATCTCTCTGAAGTCATTAATGAGGATGCCAGACACTATCAACCACGACACCTCTTGTCGTGGATTCTATGCCTGTGAAACAAATTTCCTTTTTTTTTTTGTTTTTTGTTTTCAGATGGAGTCTCACTCTTTCGCCCAGGCTGGAGTGCAGTGGTGAAATCTCGGCTCACTGCAACCTCCACCTTCCGTGTTCAAGCGATTCTCCTGCCTCAACCTCCTAAGTAGCTGGGACTACAGGCGTGCACGACCACGCTTGGCTAATTTTTTTATTTTTATTTTTTGTATTTTTTTTTTAGTAGAGATGGGATTTCACCATGTTGGCCAGGCTGGTCTTGAACTCCTGACCTCAGGTGATCCACTCACCTTGGCCTTCCAGAGTGCTGGGATTACAGGTGTGAGCTACTGCATCCGGCCCAAATTTCCTCTTGATAAAAAAACGTTCACCCACATGTGATCAATTATCTTTTCTGGGGCTACTGAAATGAGATTTAATATAGTGTTCTTTCCCCACAAAACTGCAGGGAGGCAGTCAGCCATCGTCACACAGCATTCCATATTAGCAGTGTGGCAACTTCCAGGAAATATTCTTAGGGCAGCCTCTAGAAATGAATTTTAATACACGGTCTTGATGTTCAAACTTTAGTCAAGTAAGTTATTATTATCTTGGAATGATTGTTCTCTCTCTCAAAAGGAGCACATTTCAGGTTAATGTGGCCACAGGTGTATTTTCCAGAAGACTGGCTGTAGATGGGTATCAATCCCTAACTTCGTTCCTGTGGTTTGGGCGAGACTGTCTGCCCTATCTCTGAGCTCAGCTTCTTACCCCATCTTTTTGGCTTTTCAGAACTTGTTCCTATAAAATTCCAGGGTCTATTTCCCAAAAGGCAAGCCCTCCTTCCACACTACCACGTTGCAGTTCTCAAATTTGGCAAAAAGCTGACAAATGACTGACTTTGGCATGTTGCTAGGTACTTAGAAGTCTTGGCCATGGAGTGAAAGTGAAGATGTGGATTTCAAACAAATGGTTTTGAAGCTGTATTTATAACAAGGCATCGTTACTAAATGGTTGATGCTTATTTGCCGAGGTCCTTTCTAGTGCATCTGTCCCTTACTATGTGTTCTATTCATGGCCTTTAAGTTGTATGGCTGTGATTTACTTCTGTCCAGGGTACTCTAACTGGACTGTTGGAATGTGAAAAAAAGCTCATGCCTGAGACCCACCCATAGAGATTCAGGTGCACCTGGGTCAGGATGTGGCCTGGGCATCAGGATGTAGAAACCTCTCCAGGAGAGTCTTATGTTTCTCCAGCATTGAGGGGTCCTGCCTTGATATGGCTCTCTTTCTACATCTTAATTTACCATGAAGCCATCAAGATATTTCTACCAATAAAAAAAAATCCAGGGAGATTTTTTTCAAAGAATCAGTCCAAAAAATCTTTAAAAACTATACTAACAAGAGCTAAGAGCACATTTGGAAATGTACATATAAATAATATATCATAATATATTATATAATAAATGTAATGTATACAATAATATATTTAATTAAAATATATAACATGTTATAGTCATATATAATTTATCATATAAATATATATACATAATATATTTAATTAAAATATATAACATGTTATAGTCATATATAATTTATCATATAAATATAATACATAATATATTATGTATTCATATATAATTTATCATATAGAGAGATATATAATATATATATATTCATATATAATTTATCATATAGAGACATAATATATAATATATTATATATTCATATATAATTTATCATCTAGTGATATAATATATATAATCTATATTACATGTAATATCATATATATCTAAATATTTGAGCTGCATTTTTCTTTGACTATCCCTTGCCACTTTTAAGAAACTAAGATCCTCCTGGTACAACCATGATGCAGAAAATGTATTTCTAATTTCAATAAATATCATCAACTTCATTTTTCTGCAATGCAAGGCTGTTTCTTAAAACACATGCACTCCATCAGACAATAGTTTAGCTAAATGATATGATTCTGACTACTCAATTTTTAATTGTAAAAGAGACATAGGGATTTTGTAGTCCTTGTTCAACTCTTTGTTGAAGACAAAGAGTGTCTATTAACTCCAGTCCCTGTACTAGGTGCTGGGCAGCTGCTCTCTCTATCTCCACAGAGATATCTTGGATTTATTAGTTCTGTTGCCCTTGAATTAACTCAGCACACCAGAAAGGGGTGCTTTTTGGTGAATTAAAAAACTAGAATCCAAATTCCATCCATCCAAAAATAAAGAGATAAACCTTACTCAGAGAAGTCTGTCAATTGTCAATGACAAGAATTTCTTGGACCATGAGTACTTACTATAAATGCAGAGGGAAATAGTTTATATCCACACTTCCATGATGCTTTTGAAAATTTCCTTGAAAGAAAAATTAACCTTCTTTACTGTTATTTCCAAAGTAAACACTTCATCTGATATCAAGACAGGTGGCATTATAATTAAACTCATTGCCTTTAGAACTTCAATTATCAGTCTTGTGAAAAATTTTGTGTAAATTAGTAAAGGACCTGCCTCTTTTATGGATGAACCCATTTTAGAACAACTGCCATAATTGGAGTTTAAAATTATATACCCTTGGAATTTATTCTGGGAAATGATTCAGCTTAATGCAAATGATATCAGTAGAAGAATGTGCTCGTATTTGCATAGGTACTTCTGGATAGCTGTTTATTTTACAGTTAGATGCAGATGGCCAGGGAACTGTGATAGCAAGGCAACACAGACAATGTTTCTGTTTCTCCACTTCAAAGGAAGGCCACGACACAATAGAAATGTTTTTACAGCAGCAAAACAATTGGAATTTCAAGTCTGGGAAAGTTTAAGTGATCAATTAGACATTATAAAAAGCCATTCCACACATTCTTAGAAAGCGACTTGATAGCAAACTTAAAGAAAAGTGTAACTGTATCTCTGTGTTCAGTTCCATTTGTTTGGTGTTGCAATATCACCTTACACCTACTACATCCGATATATAGTTATGAACCTTCATTTCTTTTTTCTGCAATGTATGCTGCTATTATATAAGTAGGAGTTGGCCATCTCTTTCTGTAAGAAAGTCAATATTGTTGGTTTAGCAGCTGTACAGTTACTGTCTTAACTACTCACTGCCGATGTAGTGTGGAAATAGCACAGGCACTGTGCAAACCAATGAGTAAGGCTGCATTCCAGCAAAACTTGATGAATAAAAACAGGTGGTGGGCTGGGTTTGGCTTCGGAGCTGTTATAAACAGGGACCATTGGATGATCCCCCTTAAGGTTTATATTGGGTAGGTGTAGAGGAAGTTTGTTGAGTGCCATGATTTGTTCTGATAACACCCTTTAGAAATAACCTGGAACTCTCTCTTCTCACGGGTACATCAAAGTCTAGACCTGTTTCAAATTGCTCTTCCATAGATCCAAAACTCCACCACCAGAGGAGAAAGTTTTCATCTTCTTCTGTCTCATGCATTGTCACAGATTGCAATTTGTAAAAAGTAACCTTGATTGTGTGTCTTCCAAAGAAGACTCCAGGCTTCATGGATATACAGAGCAGCTGCCCAGCACCTAGTACGGGGACTGGAGTTTAAAGATACTCAAACATTCATTGACTTGGACTCTCAGTTCTCAAAGTTTCTTTCCACCACTTTAATAAAGGAAAACAACTGTAACTGTCCTATCTCCCTTCTCTGTGAGCATTTCTATGGCATCTAAGGCACAGATGTTCTGCACTGATTTATCTATGTCGGCTTCTTCTCCATATTGCTAGAATCTCATTTTCATGCTATCACCAACTGACCACCTGGAAACTTTCCATCTCTTTCATCCTAGATTTTTGGTTTTGTGCTCAATGCCATCTCAGTCTGATCTGGGCGCAGCAGATGGCACTATACAGAAACACTCACTGGGTTGGTCCAAGTCACATCCCAGCACAGATGTTCATAAAACCCTTATTCCTTTCAAAGTGATCACTTTCGGAAACCAATACTGGATATTTAATCCAGAAACTTCTGCAGTGATGGGAAGTTGCATGTGACTTCCTTGTTGAAACTGACATCAGGGCTTGAACACGTCCAGTGCTTTTAGCATTGGAATGCCCTCATTGTACCTGGTTCTGAGCTTCGTACTTTTGGTTGGAGAGCCGTAGACAATAATGTTGAATAGGGCAGGTCTCTCATGCTGGTGACTTTGCGTCCATTGTAACATTCTCCATGGTGAATGTCCTTCTTGGTGGATGAGTTTGCTTTCTTGTATCACTCAAATAATTGCATCCAATTCTGGTGATAAAAATAGAGATTAATTCTGGTTTTGGTGAGAATGCACAAAGATGTGAGCAGCATGGTCTTTTCTCTCATAGGCTTACATCCTAGCCCATTTCCCCAAAGTGGTGACAGTATGCACCTTGGAAACACTCTGTGGGCTATTCTAATAGATCAACATTTGGTCACAGTGATTCCCTTCCAAAAGTGACTACTCTGAGGAGGATGTCCTCATTTTGAAACACTAGCATGGGTATATTTCTTAAAAGAAAGGAAAGATGGAATTATGCTGAGTGCCTTTCCCAAAACTCATTGTTTGAAAATGTCACCAGAAGCCCTCACAATAAGAGTAAAAAGGAAAATGTGAAATGAAAGTAAGAATGAACATTAAAAATGTGGACAAAATTGATTTACTAATACTTATGAATACTACCTCTATTGCTCATAGGCATTAATAAATAAGGAAAACTGAGCACAAGGAAATAGAATACAAAACATAATAATTATTATGAGGTAATTTTTCTATTTGCTCATTTTTACTTTATTAATTTTAAAAAATTTCTGAAAGTCCCTGCTTGTAGAATATTTAGTCACTAATCATTCCCTACTTCTTGTGTAATAGGATAAATGAGACAAATTTCTTACTTGGCATTTATGCAGATTGTTTAATTTTTTTTTTTTTTTTTTTTTTTTAGACAAGGTCTCACTCCGTCTCCCAGGCTGGAGTGCAGTGGTTCGATCTCAGTTCACTGCAACCTCTGCCTCCCAGGTTCAAGTGATTCTCTTGTCTCAGTCTCCTAAGTATCTGGGACTACAGGCGAGCGCCACCATGCCCAACCGATTTTTGTATTTTTAGTAGAGATGGGGTTTTGCCATGTTGGCCAGTCTGGTCTGAAACTCCTGACCTCAAGTGATCCACCTGCCTCGGCCCCTCAAAGTGTTGGGATTATGCTTGAGCCACTGTACTTGGCCTATTTAAAATATTTTAAAGTCACCTTCTTTAAATAGGTACTCCCATGAAAACTGGAAAAAATTGGAAAAAGCAGTTGATGCAGTCCATCAAAGAAGAGGAGGGAAATGATGTTTGTGGGTGCCCACATTGGGCCAAATGTGGGGACCAGTACCTTTAAGAATGTGTGTGTCTCACAGTAATTCTGTGAAATTGGTATTATCCTCACAACGATGGGAGAAACCAAGGCTTCCAGAAGGGAAGTCAGTGCCCACAGTCTTAGGCAGAGCCAGCCCTATCCTACCAACACCCTCTGTCCATGGGATGAAATCCAACCTCCTTGGCTTGACTGCTTTTCTTAGGTGGCCTCTCTTGCCTAGAATCCTGATGGATCCCCCTTCCCTGGACCCCTCACCTCAGACATAGCAACCCAACCCAGCCCCAGTGCAGCTGCAGGACTCTTGGCCCGGCTGCTCCTTCTGCTTGCATCATTATCCCCCTGGATATTTGCACAACTAGATCCCTTCCATGTTTCCATCTTTGTTACCATCTCCACCCCAGGGATCCCTGATATAGTCATTGTCTTTGCTGATACCCAGTTGGATTTTCTTTATTGCCTTAACCACTACTCATGACTACTCCTGATATGATCCCACACTGCAAGACTTAATTTCTTAATAAAAAGCCAAATTGTATTTGATAGGTTGAATCACATGAAATTACCTTTCTGTGGCCCCCGAAAATGGTTGCATAACATCAGTTTCATATGGTTCTTCTCAAATACAGACAGCCATGACATTGAAAGGGGACTGCTAACCATTATGTTTCTTAATCAATAGAATGGGAATGGCTAGAATATCACTCTCCAGATCTTTGTGGTCATGCATCCCCGTGATAAGACAATAACACTTTTCTGTACTTATCTATTAGGTTGGTGCTAAAGTAATTGCAGTTTTCGTCATTGAAAGTAATGGCAAAAACTGCAATTACTTTAGCACCGACCTAATATTATGTGTAAACTATAAACGCATCCAATTGTTATCGAATGTCTCACGTAATACAAAATACAGGAGTGGTGAGATTCCCCATCTCTACTAAAAATACAAAAATTAGCTGAGTGTGGTGGCGCATGCCTGTAGTCCCAGTTACTTGGGAGGCTGAGGCAAGAGAATTGCCTGAACTCGGGAGGCAGACATTGCAGTGAGCCGAGATCACGCCACTAGACTCCAGTCTGGCGACAGAGCAAGACTCTGTTTCAAAAAAAAAAAAAAAGGAAAAAAGATTCCTCTATCATGATAGCAGATGCAGATCACTCCGTTACATAGTCTTCCAGAAAATTCAGATTGTCGTTTGGAGTTGGAGCTAAGATTTTATCAGATTTTATTTGAGAGTCATTGTCTTTCGTTTGAAAATGCGCTGACAAGAGTTAGGTGATATGTTGCCTCCTTGTGCTTGCATGATTCTTAGCAAATTCACTCTTGTTTTTTTTGTAGGGGCTTTAAGTCACTCATCCATTTTGTGAGGATTAATACACTTAAACCCAGAGGGCATCACCAGTGAATTCTCTTGAGCAGGCACTTGTTAACAACGAAAGGTTGCAATTTGCTGAAAATAAAAATGAGTGAAAACAAGTGAGGCACTCCTGCCCCTACTGGGAAGCCCCATCACATCTTACATCTTGCATGAGGAAGGAAGCATTAATCTGGACTTGAACTATTACTATTTACTATTCATGAGATACAAAGTGGAAATCCTCACATTTCCTTCCCACTCACCGAGGAATATCTCTGCAAACACCCTGAGCTTGGTGCATCCACTCTAAGAACCACTGAACCAGAGAATATTTATAATTCCAGTAAAGGATTATAAACAGAGAGACTGTTGGGAGCAAGGTGTTAGGTCTGAACTTGGCAAACTACAGTCTTTACTTACAAGATGCTCTCACTAGTTTGCTGATGACCTGAAGTGAGCCTTGTTGTAGTTTAACGATGTATGCCTGAAAACTGCTCATTATAAAAATTGCACTTGCTGTCTTACATTGTGGAGTGTGTTTGTAATAGGAAATTCAATTTGCTTATATAAGCTCTAAATGAGCCCACTGACCCTGAGATCACTGACCACTATACAGAGTGTGTGGATTCTCTGACTACTGAGAAAAGCCCAGGCTTCTACTTCAAGTTTGCATTTTGCAAATTGTGTCCTGGCAGACTCAGATCCAAACAAAAGGTAAAGTTTCATTCTCTAATAATACATTCTGGTTTGTTTATTTATTATCTTTTTCTCTGTCAAGCTACAAGATTCATGAGAGAAGAGACCATGCTCTTCACGGGTATATGCACAGAACTTTACCAATACAGTATAGGTAGTTAATCTATATTTGTTAAATTTTTGAATAAATAAACAGATGAATGAATGAATGATGTAGTAGGTGGCAGAGCCAGGACTATAATTCTAGTCTTCTGACAGTAAGAAATAACACAGTCCTGTGTTATTTTCCAATTCTCTGTAAGGCTCATTATTTGGAATAGGCATTGGCTTTAAAATTACTTCTTAAATGTTCATGTTCATACAGAAATCTCGTATTAAAAAGAATTATAGACTTGCAGAGTGCTCCATACCAGACATAGAGTAAGATTGGTAATTTAGTGCCAAGCTGCTTGGGAAATTAATAGTAAACAAGAAATAGTTAATTATGTCAAAATGTGTTTTATAGTCCCTCTCTTTTTGTAAACTAAGGCAATAAGATTTGAAGGGAAGACATTTGGACAATCTTAAATTCTGGGCTGGACAGCATTTTCAATGATGGGACAATGGCATTAACAGGAACCTGGTTGAAATTGGAGACCATTATTCTAAGTGAAGTAACTCAGGAATGGAAATCCAAAGATCATGTGTTCTTGTTTTCTCACTCATAAGTGGGAGCGAAGCTATGAGGACACAAAGTCACAAGAATGATACAATGGACTTTGGGGGCTCAGGCAAAACTGTGGGAGCGGGATGAGGGATGAAAGACTACACACTGGACCCAGTGTACACTGCTCAGGTGATGGGTGCACCAAAATCTCAGAAATCACCGCTAAAGAACTTATGTAGTCAAACACCACCTGTTCCCCAAATATCTATTGAAATTAACAACAACAACAAAAAAACCTTAATGATTCCCCTGTCATTCTAACTGAATTGTAATTCATCTGTTTCCGTTGATGCAGGACAGTCCTTCGAGTAGTCTTGGTTCTCCCCTCTTTTTTTCTTGTAGTACTTAAGAATAACTGTAGAATGTGCTGGGAATGCAACATCTAGTAGTCTTGGTTCTCCCCTCTTTTTTTCTTGTAGTACTTAAGAATAACTGTAGAATGTGCTGGGAATGCAACATCTTGAGATAAGGGGGAGTTACCTAGAACAGTCCAGGTTCTGTTCCAGTCCCCTCACAGAAATAGGATGTCCTTCAATTCTTTAGCCCAGTGGGTCCCATGGCCCCAGGTATGAAACCCAGGGCAGGCTGATTTATGGGGTCTCTTGGCTTCAGTGCAACTTGGGCATGCACAGAAGAGACCCCCATCTACCAGGGGCAGCTTTTCTGAGCCTTGGAAGAGTGGCTTGCTATGAAGTCCCGGCTTCTATTGCTTCTTGCTGCCTAGTTGAAAGTAACAAACCCACTTTACTTACTCTGTGCATGAGTGTTCTGTCTCACTGGATGCAGACAAGTAGGTCGTTAGTGCACAGTGAACCTGCTTCACAAATGAGAAAACTGAGACCCAGAGGTATGGAATGACTTGCCCAAGATGCCATAGTGAGTGGTAGGATTCAAGCAAAGAACCCTAGAATGTTGCTCTTACATTGAACTCAATGCATGTGATATACACGTGTGTGTGTTTCTAATTGTGCTGTCTGTTACATCTTCACTTCCAGACCACATGCTGAATGGCAGAGGGAGGAACAACAACAACAAAATTCAAGGCCATTCTGCAAAATCAACACATATGATTCTGCTTTAATTCAAGCATAATCCAATATTTGCACAGTAATATGGCTCACAGACATTTCACCTAAAACACTGCAATGCAGAAGTCTTTTTGAGCATTACCCTCGTTGGCCTCTGCCTTTTTCCCTCATTACATGCAGAACAGTAACCATGGGGTAGTATGGTCCTGGGCCATGAAGAATGGATTTAGACCGTCTCCGGTGATTGAGGGTATATGTTACATGCTCTTAAGTTTTTATTTAGAAAAGTTCTTTTCCATCTAGGAGGCTATTCAATAGACCCTTTGCACCATGCAACTGACCATGGAAAATTATTTTTCAAAGTCCTCATACCATTTATTACTGCTTCATGAGGTGTCCTGACAAGAGAGGAGGCTGAGATTGAGCCAGGAATCAGCCTTCTAAGTAATAGCGCTGATGCTTTGTGTATGGCCAGGCGTGCTTCTATACAAAGTGTTGCATGATCTTTAGTGCAAGGTGTTCATCAAGGCACACTGCACTGAAAGTAGAATAAACACTGTTGTCTGTACCCAACCAGCTATTGCCACTGTTGGAAACAGGTCTGCATTGCCATCTGTGTTACTGGATGTAAATTATATCTTACGAAATCTTAACTAAAAACTCAAAATTTCATCCAGCTGAAAACTTTGTAACATATACTATCAAGAAAAGTCATGAAGACCAAGTGTCGTGACTCACGCCTGTAATCCCAGCACTTTGGGAGGCCAAGGTGAGAGGATCACTTCAGGCCAGGAGTTTGAGACCAGCCAGGGCAACATAGTGAGATCTCGTCTGTATGAAAAATTTTCAAAAATTAGCCAGGCATAGTGGTGTGCACCTGTAATCCCAGCTACTCAAGAGGCTGAGGCAGGACGACTGCTTGAGGCTATTGCAATGAGCTATGATTGTGCCACTACACCCCAGCCTGGGCAACAGATTGAGACCATTTTTCTAAAAAAAAAAAAAAAAAAAAAAAAAACAGGAAAACTAAGTAATGTTTTGTAATACAGGATGGCTTACATGGTACTTCAATGGCAGGAATTTCATATTTTTCATGATAATTGAAGATGAGCAGATTCAGAGAGAAACCTAATATTTATTCTAATAGTTACACAACAAAAGTTAACACTGCTCTTTGATTTAAACTTGAGCTAAGCAAAGCAGACCCTTTTGGGAAAGGATAGTGGTCCAAAATAATACGTGAAAGTTGTGTGTGCTTCCATTTTATAAAGGTGTGGAGGAGGTTCTCCAATACACCATGCCAATAGCTTTAAGTTTGAAATCTAAAAGTACAAGCCCGTTTTAGAAAATGCCTTTTTCCCCTGCAAGAATGCAACTCCAGTTTCTAACTAGAGAAAAATCATAAACTGGAGAAGGTTGTGTTCTTTACTTTGCATGAGGTTTGCCTAACCTGAATTCCTGTCCCTCCACCTCTCCCATGGCATTGTCCAGCTTCTCTACAGTAGCGACTCAGCCAGCTTTTATCAGCATTACTTGGGGGAGTGGGGACAGGTTTTCTAGTCCAAGCCCAGGATCTGGAGAGTTGAGGCTTGAGACCTTTATTTTAAAAAGTTTCTCAAGAGATTTTTCTGTACATAAAATACTCAGCTGAGTAATTACTCGTAACAAGCTTAGTCACAGTTTTGCAGCCATTGGGAAGTGCTTGCCTATCAGAGACATTGTGAGCTCTCTGATAGATGCCTGTGGATATTGCTTATTGAACTGGCTGAATCAATGACACTCATCAGCTGACTGCTGGGACTTCGTCGTTGACTCTCAGCACCATCCCCTCTCCACCCCAGACCCTGCTGTGGGTGCTTGTAGGGAAATCTAATCCTTCCTCGATAACACCATAGGAAAACTTCTCACACTGTGGTCCTCCTCTGCCCTCACACCACATGCTTCTCTGCCGTATTGCAGATCCCGTAAGTCTAAGAGATGAGGTTCAGAGAGAATTTTTGGTGCTGTAGCCTTTCCATTTCTTTAAAAACTGCTCCATATTCTTTTTTATGTTAGGATGAATAATTGATAGTACTGTCCTCTGAAAGAGGACCCAAAAGTACAGGAGTTTAAATATACGGATGCTTGGCTGGGTATAGTGGCTTATGCTTATAATCTCAGTGCTTGGGGAGGCTGAGGGCAAAGAATCACTGGAAGCCAGGAGTTCAAGACCAGCCTGATCAACACAGAAAGACCACTCTCTCTTCAAAAAATTACAAAATTAGCCAGGCATGGTGGCACATGCCTATAGTCCCAGCTACTCGGGAGCATCACTTGAACCCAGGAGTTCCAGGCTACAGTGACCTATGATCACACCACTGCACTCCATCCTGGACCACAGAGTAAGACCCTGCATCTAAAATGGTATGTATGTGTGTGTGTGTGTGTACACACATAGGAATGTATATATGTGTCTATATGGATAGACACATATGTCTATATGTATATATGTGTCTATCCATAGACATATATGTATATGTGTCTATATATGTGTGTATGTACACATATGCCTATATGTATATATGTCTATAGGTACACACATATATGTATAGACACATGTGTGTATACATGCCCATGTGCATCTATATATGTAGATATATATGTATAGACACATATATGTACATATGTGTGTACACAAACACACGTAACATTTTAGATTCAGAGTCCTGTTCTGTGGTCCAGGATGGAGTGCAGTGGTATGACCACAGGTCACACATATGTATATGTTTATACATATATGTGTATATATGTATATATGTTTATATGTATATGCGTATATATGTTTATATGTATATGTGTGTATATACATATATATGTGTGTGATTGCATACAATATGAATACACACACATACATGCACACACACAGATATTCCTCAACTTATGATGGGATTACAGCCTGCTAAACCCATTTTAGGTGGAGAATATCCTAATTGAAATGCATTTAATACACCTAACCTGCTGAACATCATAGCTTAGCCCAGCTTGCCTTAAACATGTTCAAAACACTCACATTAGCCTACAAGTGGGCAAAATCATCTAACAGTCTGATTTGTAATAACATGTTACATATCTCATGTAATTCATTGAATATTGTATTAAAAGTGGAAAACAGAATGGTTGTATGGGCACTCGAAAGATAGTTTTTACTGAATGCATATTGCTTTTACACCACTGTAAAGTTGAAATATCGTAAGTTGAACAATTGTTAAGTCAATGATCATCTGTATAATTGTGTCAGGACTTAACTTTATAACTATGCCTGCTTAAACATAATATAATTTGAAAGGCAGATGGATTAAAATGATCCCATGTACTAGAAAAAATAATTAACTATATAATAATAAAATACCATTGCTTTTCAAATAACAACATGTTGGCAGGGAATAAGCCTGCATGTGGAGTAGTTTTGTGGTTAACTGACTGACTTGGCATGTGTTCCATATCCTTCAAGTGTGTGATCTGGTACTGCAAAGGACAAAAGGCTAACAATGCAGTTTCCTGGACTCCCCTGCAGCTAGGGTTCCAGATGGGATTTAGCTCCACTGGTCAGGCATTGTCTTAACACCTACCTGCATTAGTAGTTGAGGCAGGTGGGGAGAAAACTGGTCATGCCAGGGAAGGCCTGGAAGGTAAAATAGGGCTCTGAATGAAGTTGTAGGGACAGCCTCCTAGTCTGCCACCTGTGGCAAAATCAGCAATTGCCCTGGAGGGCTGTTTTTGTTAACGTTGGTCTGGGAGTCCTTCCTGGAGACCTAATCATGTTTTTCATTCATTCCTTTCTGTAGAAAACACCTGGGGTGGTGCCTGAAAAATCAAAAGTGTACAAATGTGTGCTCGTGTGTGGGAGATGGGCATGAGAGGTATAACTAATGAAAATCATTGCCCCATTTAATTTTTCTTTGCAAGTCCTTTGGGCCGGGTGCAGTGGCTTATACCTCTAATGCCAGCACTTTGGGAGACTGAGGCTGGGATTTCAAGACCAGCCTGAGCAACATAGTGAGACTTTGTCTCTACAAAAAATACAGAAAGTAGCTAGGCCTGTTGGCGCATACCTGGAGTCTCAGCTACTTGAGAGGCTAAGGTGGGAGGATGGCTTAAAGCCGGGAGTTCAAGGCTGCAATGAGCCATGATTATGCTGCTGCACTCCAGCCCGGACAACAGAGCAAAACCCTGTCTGTACAAAATAAAATAAAATACATAAAACAAAATGAATTTAAAAATAAATAAAATTTAAAAAACGTTTGATTTTGCAGTGCACAAACACTCATGTAAATGAACATTAATTGCTGGAAAGTGTAAGAAATGCATTTAAAACCATTTCTTACTGTCTCAGCTTGTTTCTTTCTCTAAGACTTTGAGTCATCATTGGACTGAAAAGGGAGGGTGGTTTCAGATTTTGAAATTTAGGTTTTAATATCCAAATAAGTATCATTTCTCAGAGAAAAGATGTCTTCTGGAGGGAAAGATTGCTTGCATTTCCCAAAAGAAACATTAGTCAATAGTAATATTATATTTATTTAATCCAGGGAGAGAACACCGTGGGAAACTTAGCCACATGGCTAGCAACACACCTAGTCAGAAGAGAGGATACACTTCTTGTTTTCACTTAAAAGATTTGATTGGCATCTAGATGGATCAACTTCACCAGCATGGTACAACTTCACACTTCATTTGGCGTGTGTAACACAGCCTATAGTTTCCCAGTTAGAGTTTTCTCCTGGGCAGCTGAATGCTATAGAGTGCAGTAATTGGACTGACATCTACACTGATAACAGAATTGTCTGCAGACAACTGCTCATCTTTTCAAAATGTTTACATCTCTATTGGTGGTCTGTTCCCTCTCTACTTGGTCTAAAACAATTTATGAGACATTTAACAAACAATAATAAATGAACCCTATTAATATACTCAGATGGGGTTCTTGACTTCTATTTTCTCTGTGAAAGGATGTTTACTGCTAGATATTAAGGGGTTAGTTATGAAAGCAGCTTTCATGTAAAGTGGATAAAATATTTTTGTAATCTGTAATAGAATGAGATCCCCCCTAAAAGGGGCAAAAAGGTAGAATGTACAGTCAGCATTTGTGATTCATGCTCAGGTTGGGAAAAATAATTCTTTCTTTTTTTTTTTTTTTTAAGAGATGGGGTCTCTCTCTGGTGCCCAGGCTGGAGTGCAGTGTCATGATCTGAGGATCATCACTCACAGTGGCCTTGAATTCCTGGGCTTAAGCCATCCTCCCAACTCAGCCTCCCGAGTAGCTGCAATGACAGGCATGCACCACCACACCTGGCGAATTTTTGTTTTAATTTTTTGTAGAGATGAGGTTTTGCCATGTTGCCCAGGCTGAAAATTTCTTTACCAGAGCATTTACTTGAATTCTGCTAGAAGTGTTTAAACCTTAACTTTTCTGATTAATGTTTTTGCTTAATGGAAAAACTACTGTATGTTCCTAGATTATGTCAGGATATAATGCAATTTGATGTAATGGCAACGTACAAGAATAAACTGGTTGCTCTATCAATCTGATTGACAACTAGTTTTTACAGTGCTCGTAAAAAGTGGGTAATTACCTATTGCCGATGGGGGTTGACAGATAATCTAATACCAGGTGAGTATAATATATAGTTGAGGTTTTTGTAGCTAGCAGACTTTTAAAGTACATAGGATATGACATTATGTAATTGCCAATTCATTATTTGATAATAATACTAATCAATTTCATAGGCTTACTCTGTAAAAACAAAATCTATGAGCCATTTTAACGTAGATTTAGTCAATGAAATCCCGTTCATGGTTTCAGGGCGAACTACTCGGTGTTTCGTTACGAATGAGTGGTTTTTAGACCAGGAGCATGTTACCATTTATTGAAGCAAATGTTTACTCAACGTGAATCTAGTAAACCAGAAGAAATAATTTTCTTTTAGAAAATATTTTATTGGCATTCGTCTTTGATTCGCAGTAACTTAGAACTAAAAGAGTAAATAGCAATTCCTTGCTACTCCTTTATTTGTCCAGTGAGGAAAACTTAGGTTCTGGGGATGCTGGTCACATAGTCAAAGCTAGTTAATATTAAATACCAAAACCGGGAATGGATCCAAGAGCTCCTAAGTTAAAATTCAAAGCATTTGTACAAAAACAAAAGGTTTGATGACCAAAGCGCTACACCATTTGAGTCTTCTTGAAGCACATGGAGGGATTTCTCTCGTGCTTGGGAGCTCCTGATTTTCTGTTTCTTATGAACTTAGAATGTTTGTTCCCACCTGATGTGTTTATGTGTCTGCCTTGATTCAGACACCTCTGGAAGTAATTCAGTTCACTAATTGGGTTGATTTGACTTTTAATGTAGCCATGTGTCACAGGGTCTGCAAACTTCCAGGGGATACCTCAGACCACTAGATCCTCCCCCTAATTTCTGCTCACTGACTTAGTTACCTGGTTAAAACTTTTACATATGGTTATGGATTGATTTTTACCTTCCCCCATCCCAAATAATATGTTGAAGTCTCTTAATCCCTAGTACTGCTGAATGTGACCTTATATTTAGAGATGGGTTTTTTGTTTTGTTTTTTGTTTTGTTTTAATGGAATCTTGCTCCTTTGTTCAGGCCTGAGTGCAGTGGTGCAATCTCAGCTCACTGAAACCTCTGCCTCCTGGGCTCAAGTGACTCTCCTGTCTCAGCCTCCCGAGTAGCTGGGATTACAGGCGCCCACCACCATGCCCAGATAATTTTTGTATTTTTAGTAGAGACGGAGTTTCACCATGTAGCCCAGGCTGATCTCAAATTCCTGACCTCAAGTGATCCACCCTCCTCGGCCTCCCAAAGTGCTGGAATTACAAGTGTGAGCCACTATGCCTGGCCCCAGAGATAGGGTCTTTACAAAGGTAATCAAGTTAAAATGAGGTCATTAAGGTGGATCCTAATCTAATAACACTGGTGTCCTTATAAAAAGGGAAGGTTTGGATACCAAGATATGCATAAAAGGAAGGCACAATGAAGACTTGCTGGTAGAAGACAACTGTGTGCAAGCCAAGGAGAGAGCCCTTACATCTCTTAGAAGGAACCAACTCTGCAGCTTGGGACTGAATGTTTGTGTCCACCCCATGCAAATTCAGATGCTGAAACCTAACCCCCAGGGTGATGATGTTAGGAGATGGATCTTGGGGAAGTGATGAGGTCATAAAGATGGAGCCTCATGAATGGGATCTGTGCCCGTATGAAGAGACCACAGAAAGCTCCGTTGCCCCTTCCACCATGTGAGAACACAGCCAGAAGGCACTGTCTATGAACCAGGAAGCAGGTCCTCACCAGATGCTGAATCTGCTGGTGCCTTAATTTTGGACTTTCAGTCTCCATAACTATGATAAATAAATGTAAGCTTTTTAAAAAGCCATCAGTTCGTGGTTCTTTCTTGTGGCAGCCCTAAGAATCTAACAGGTGCCTGGAGAATGATTTTAACATGAGGGTGACAAAATTCCAGAGGCAAACTGCCCACAGGTGGTCAAATTTATCCTGGTTTGTGTGGGAATCTCCTGGTTTTGACACTGAAAATCTCATATCCAAGGAAGCCTCTCAGTCTGGAGCAAACAAGGAGAACTGGTCACCCTGGCTGGCACCTAGACATTCAATAATGTTCCCTTTGGCCTTTGGGTGTTGATCACACTGTCTCCCTGAATTGGTACCTTGGTTCTTAAGAACAACAGGTCAATGGAAAGAATGGCAGTCATCGTCTTTGAAGGAATATGGCTAAGTGATTAGGATAGGTCTTGTAAATAGCTGACATCCTTCAAAAGGAGTGATGAAAAGAGTTTCTGTTTCAAAATATATTCCCCACAGCCCTGAAAAAATCTAAAATTCCACTGCCCTTTTGATTTTTTAATAGATTCCCAGCCTCACGGTCTGTTTTAGATCTGATTCTCTAGAAGCAGTCTGAGATGAGGACTCATGGGCCAGTGATTTATTGATGGAGGGCTCAGAGGAGAAACCCCTCAGGAAATGAAGGAAGCAGGAGGGGGTGGAGAGAGAAGGCAGAGATCTGATTACAGCTGAAGCCTCAGCTTGATCCCACGAGGAGATGTGGAACAGAAATAGTGCTATAGATTTGCCCTGCCTTGTGGTAAAGGGACTGGTCTCTAATCCACTGTGGTGGCTTTAAAACACAGCAATTTCTTTGGCAGGTTGAGATGGGAGGACCACTTGAGACCAGAAGTTTGAAACCAACTTGGGCAACATAGCAAGACCAGATCTCTATAAAAATTTAAAAATTACCCAGACGTGGTGGTGCCTGACTGTAATCCCAGCTACCTGGAAGCCTGAGGCAAGAAGATCGCTTGAGCCTAGAAATTTGAGGCTGCAGACAGCTATGATTGCACCAGTGCACTCCAGTCTGGGGAAAAGAAAGATTCTGTCTCTATAAAAACAACCTCCACCCCAAAATAGCAGTAAATTTACGACACTCTTCCCATCAAGAGACAGGGTTTTCATCCCCTGCCTTTGAATATTGGCAGAAGAGTGATTGCTTCCAACAATAGAATATGGTGAAAGTGACATGATGTGACACTTTAAAATAAATTTTAATTGCTGTAAAATACACATAACCTAAAATTTACCATCTTCACCATTTTTAAGTGTTCAATTGTATTAGTCCATTTTCACACTGCTGATAAAGACATACCTGAGACTGGACAATTTACAAAAGAAAGGTTTAATTGACTTACAGTTCCATGTGACTGGGGAGGCCTCACAATCATGACAGAAGGCAAGGAGGAGCAAGTCACATCTTACATGGATGGCAGCAGGCAAAGAGAAGAGAGCTTGTGCCGGAGAACTCTCCCTTATAAAATCATCATATCTCATGAGACTTATTCACTATTATGAGAACAGCATGGGAAAGACCTGCCCCCATGATTCAATTATGTCCCACCAGTTCCCTCACACAACATGTGGAAATTCAAGAAGAGATTTGGGTGGGGACACAGCAAAACCATATGAACAGTTCAGTAGTGCTGAGTTATGTCGTACAATGACCACCACCTCCCGTCTCCAGAACTCTGTGCACCTTGCAAAACTAAGACTCTGTATCCATTAAATAATAATTGTCTTTCGTGACTAGCTTATTTAGCTAAGCATAATGTCCTCCTGGTTCATCCAGGTTGTAACGTGTCAGAATTTCCTTTTTTTTTTTTAAACCTGAATAATATTCTACTGTATGGGTAGACCAAATTTTATTTATTCATTTATCCATTGATGAACATTTGGGTTGCTTCCTCATTTTGGCCATTGTACATAATGTTGCTATGAACGTGAGTGTACAAATACATTTTCAATACCCTGATTTCCGTTCTTTGGAGTATATATCCAAAAGTAGAATTGCTAGAGCATATCATAATCCTATTTTTAATTTTTAGAGGAATTTCAATGTTGTTTTTCATAATGGCTGCACCATTTTACACCCCTCAAATAGTACAAGGGTTTCAATCTTCTACTTTCTCAGCAGCATTTGTTACTTTCTGGGTAATTTTTTTTTAATAGTAGTCATGCTAATGGGTGTGAAGCATATCTCTTTGATTTGCATTCCCCTAGTGATTAGTGATATTGAGGATCTTTGCATGTGCTTACTGGATACCATGTGACTTTTAAGGCTGGATTGTAAAAGACCAAAGGGGATTTCTCTCGTTTGCTGACACACACACTGCCGGAATTTCAATTCACCACAGTATAAGTCCAAGTAACCAGAGGCTGCTATGCTGTAAGGAAGTTCAAGCTGCACAAAAAAGCAATCTGCAGGTGCTCTCAACAGCCCCATCTGAGCCCAGATTTTGAGTCTTGCCAGCCCAGGCACAAGAAAGTGAGGAGGAAATCTCCAGATAATTCCAACTTTCAGTTTTTCAGGTCATTCCCATTCATTGGAGTCTTTCGCATTGAGACCACAGACATCATGGAGCAGGACAAACTCTGCCCAATGTGCCCAGTCCAAATTCCCAACCCACCTAATTTATGAGCAAAGAAATGATAGTTGTTTTATTCCACTAGGTCTGGGGTGGTTTGCTATGCAGCAATAGATCACTGGAACACTGTCAGTCATGGGTTTTGGGACCTTCTGGGGAGGAATGTAAACCCCAGATATTTTCAATTGGCTGAAAGCAGGTGGTGCAGCTCTGAGCTGCTAGCAGGCAGTGTTCTTCTCAACGGGCCAGTGGATATCCTGGGGGATAAAATGCCAGCATGAACCTGAACAGGGCACCAACAGTCATTGCTACAGAGAACGTTTAGTAATTTTTCTCTGGGTTTGGAATTAATACTTTGCCAGGAAATTAGCAGTGTCAAGTTGAAAGTAGATTAGAAAAGTAAATGAGGATTAAGACAAAGGCTGACAGGAAAGAGTGACTGAGATGCTCACCCCATAATTTTTCCATTTCATGGCCTAACACCAGGCTGGTGGTTCCTCATTTAAAGACACACAAGAACAGCTAAATCAATAGTTAGGAAATTGCCAGAAAAAGTCTATTTTCTGCAGATGACATAAAGTTTTGCAGAGACGTTCTCAAGAGTGTAAAGATGCCAGAATAAATAAAGTAGGCTTTCTACTTACAGCAAGTTCATAGGAACAGAAACACTTTCTAGAAGCCTAAGAAAAGATGTTTGAATAGAGAGACATAAAGTGGACTTTAGAATAAATGTTAAATGCTAATTTGAATCTTTTCCCCATGTAGAGTTTATGTGATGTGATGGAAAAAATTGTTATGAAAAATTCTAAAATGTTTATAGAAAAAATGAGATTATAGGAGAACCAACTCATTCATATTTTGACCATAAGTTTTATAGGAGCTTATTTGCTATTACTAATATTCTTGAACCTTTAGACCTGTTCAGTACAATCTTAATCATGAATATGGAGCGCAGGGTGCCCTTGGTCAGGCCACTCAGCTTTGAGATCTTGGCTTAAATGTCACTGTGTCTGAGAGGTCTTTCTTGGCCATTCATTTAAAGTAGCAGCCCAGGTCCACTGCATTACATTTTATATTTTCCACTTTCTCTTCAGTACATACGGCTGATATTTTTCTTGTACGCTAATGTGCTTGTTTGTTGCCCAACTCCACAACCCCACTGGCACCTGCACTTTCACCTCTACCGCCAACACTACCAACCTCACTGACACCACTATTGCTATGGTTTGAATGTGTTCCCCAAAGGTCATGTGTTGGAAACTGAAATCCCAGTGCAACCAGTGCTGGAAGGTGGGGCTTAAGAAGAGGTGATTAGGTCATGTTGCCCTTATAAATGAGAGTTGGTTAGTTATCCTGAGAGTGGCTTTGCTATAAAGCAAGCTTCATCCTCTTGCTCTCACCCTCTCTTGCCCTTCTGCCCTCCATCATGGAATTATACTGCACAAAGCTCCTCACCAGATACTGGTGTCATGCTGTTGGAATTTCTAGTCTCCAGAACCATAAGCCAAATGCATTTCTGTTTGTTGTAAATTACCCAGTCTGTGGTATTCTCTAATAGTAACACAAAATGGACTAAGACTACCATTGTCACTACCATAAACACTACCACCTTCACTTTCAGCACCACCACCATCATCATTATGATCACCGTTATCACCACATCATCAGAATCCATCAACCCCATCATTGCCACCAACATCACCATCACCAACAACACCATCACCACTACCACTACCATCATCACCATCCACCATTATCACCAACCATCATCAGCATCATCAACATCACCAACACCAAACCATCACCAACATTACCACCATCAGCACTACCACCACCACCAGCATCACCACTATTATCACTACCATCTCTGCCATCATCATTACCATCACCACCACCACCACTACCACCACCATCATGCTGGTTTCACTGTAACCCCCATGAAAGTGAGGGTGCTGTATTCCTTGCTTAGTGCTGAATCTGCCATGCCTGGAGCAGTACCCAGCTCAAAGAAGACATTTAATAAACAAGCATTTGTTGTTCAATATAAAACAACAAGGATACAGCAGCTTTGACAATAACTTTGAAAGGTAAGGGGCAATGTGTTCTCATGGGGAGATTTGGTAGAGTGACTTAGATGACCTAGATCTTACTTACAGAAGACTTCTTAGGGCTCTTAGCAATTGGAAAATGGAAAACTTGGTGGGAACATTCAGTATAGGCAGGTATCTTAGAATACTACTAGTGCCTTCTGGAGAGCAATGAAAAGAATCTGAACACATTATGAGTATGGAGCCTTCCTCTGATTGAAACCATGATTGAAATCCATGCCCATCCTCTCAACCTGACCCTACACCCACCCTCTGGGGCCTGATGGACTTCTTTTTGTCACCCCAGTTCCAGCTGAAGTTTTCATTCCCAGAACAAGTTGGGTGATGTCCCGCTCTCTGTGAGTTTCCGTGACATTTTATTTTTCTCCACCATAATGTGAGTCCCATAGAGCTGGGAATCTCATCTATCTTGTTACCTGCTGTGCCCCAGTTCTCAAAGTGATGACCACTACAGTGAATGTTCTCACACACAGTCGTCAAAAGAATTGACTGAATCTGTGACATGCCCTTGCCCTAGGACTGGGTCTTCTCTGGTCTTCATCTTTGTGCCAGCAAACTTGATCTGCAGATGGAGGCCACACTAGCAATGCAGCCCTTACGAGTAGCAACGAGGCACCATCTTCCTAAGGCAAATCACAAATTGATGCCCCTCTCTCTCACCCTGGCAGGTCAACATGCGCTCACGTGTTAGAGGGCACAACTTCCCCAGTTCCATGAGGCAGCCCTGGAGCTAAATAAATACCAGTGGGTGGAATAAATTCTCCTTATTTGGTATTTAAAAACATGCTTTTGCTCCTGTGGCAAGGGTGCATTCCTTGTAGCAAACATTGAATTAAAAAACAAGTTTTGGGAATATTTGAATTTACTTTTCTATTTATGAATTTTTAAAAATTTAACAACTGTATACTATCTTGCATTCTGTGGTATAATGTAAATAATACAAAAAAAAAAAAACTCCATAAATTTTAAATTAAAAAAAAAGCAAACTTTCAGCCGGGTATGGTAGCTCATGCCTGGAATCCCAGGACTTTGGGAGGCTGAGACAGGGGGATCACTTGAGGCCAGGAGTTCAGGACCAGCTTGGGCAACATAGCAAGACCTTATCTCTACAAAAATAAAAAAACAGTCCTGTATGGTGGCACGTGCCTGTAATTACAGTTACTCAGGGAGCTAAAGTGGGAGGATTGCTTGAGACTGTGAATTTGAAGCTGCAGTGAACTACACTTGCAACACTATACTCCGGCCTGGGCAACAGAGAGAAACTGTCTCTTAAAAAAAATTTTTTTTAATTTAAAAAATAGAGAAACAAACTTACATTTCCATTGCCGTGAGTACTTGTTTTGAAAGCAGATTTGATGTCCTGTTTTATCGTGAGCTATAAATTTATTTCTAAACCCTCAAGAAAAAGAAAATCTGGTTTTTTTAGCTTAATCAATTCAGCATGCTCAGATGTGTCTATATTTTGACTTATGAGGTTTGTGTAAATGTGTTCCACTTTCTTTGCATATCTGCCCTGATATAGGCATCCGAGGGAATGCTCCATCAAATGGCAATTAGTTATTTTCTTTTGTCTAAAAAAAGTTATACTCATCTAAAATTCAATGACTTGTTCACATAATTTTAAGAAGGAATGTGCTCTTCTGAATGTGGAAGCTCTAGAGATGTTGCTAACGGTAGGAACATCTACTGTTGAGTACATGGTTCAGTTCCCAAAATTGACACATTTACCAAGCGATTAAAAGTGTTATAATATTTCTTGGCTTCACTTCTTCCATATGTCTTATGGAGAAAATCTTTCTGTGCTCTGATGCAACAGTTGCAAGTCTCTGAATGGGAGAGAATTTAGAAAGATATGTTAGAAGGTATTTTTGATGGGAAGGTTGAGATGATTTTATGTAGATAGTTGTCTGTACAGAAAATCAGCTACTTATTTTAAAACTGAAAAATATTTAAGACATACAATAATGACTTTAGTCCAGGCAATAGCTGGATTAACCTTAACCCTAGCCCTAACTATAATAACCCTAACCCTAACCCTTAAACTATAATAAGAGTGAAAAATAAATAGTAACAATAGTTGTCAATAAATTAAAATATACCTATACTCTGGAGGCAAACACTACTTTAGTTGGGCATTTCGTTTCAGAACATATGGCTTCAGCAAACATAACAGCATCGACAATGAAAAAGAATTACAATGGAATGAGACTGAGATTGACAAAATAATGACACCTCTATCCCCAAACATCTACATCTTAATTCCCAGGACCCTTGAATATATTACTTTACATGACAAAGGTAATTCATGTTGAGATGAAATTAAGGTTGTTAATCAGTTGACCTAAAACTGGGGAGATTAACTGGATTATCTGGGCGGACCCAATGAAATTGCAGGGATTCTTTAAATGGGGAAAAGGGAAATAGAAGAATCAAATGATGTGATTTGAGAAATACTTGGCCAACATTTGCTGGCTTCAAAGATGGAAGGAGGCCAGGAGGCAAGGAATTCAGTCTGACTCTAGAAACTGGAAAAACCCAGGAAATAGATTCCCCCCACAGAGCCTCCAGAATGAACATCTTTACTGACACTGGTTTTAGCCCAGAGAGATTCACTTAGGATTTCTGTCCTTCAGAACTATGGGATGATAAATGTGGCACTCAATTTGTGATAATGTATTGCAGGTAGGCAAAGGAAACCAATATGGTCCCCTACTTTGATTAAGGGAACAAAGACCAAAGACGTAGTGAGTGGGAAATAGGAACATTTCTTGGCAAGTGTGATATAAGTGGTTCCAAAAAGTGGGGCTGGACCTAGACCAACTCTTCATTCTCCTGACAATTGAGGTATCTTCTACACTCAAAGCTTCCTTTCTTATCCTTTTAAATTCATCTAAGTTCAGTTTTTCAGAATGTTCTAACCCATAGTTTTTCTGCCACATGACAGTCAGCCACAAACATGGACACCAACAGAGAACTTCGGTATTACATTACAAGTGGGAGGGATGTAGCACATTAACAAAAGGAATGTCCAGTGGATGAACCATCTATGGAAGATATTCCCTTCTCTATCTTGAATCCTATTTGCCCATTTCAACTCTACCCTCCACCAAGGTCCCCAACAAGATAAGCTGGACTTGAATGATCCAACATGGTGGCCATTCACTGCATATGGGTATGGGCACTTAGAACATTGTGAGTCCTGGGATCTGAAAGACCAAAACAGACCCCACTCTATCAACTAAGATGGACCCCAAGGTAAAGGAGACAAAAGTTACCTACTGGTCGAGGGTTCAGGGCTAGGCTGGAATGACAGCTTCCTAAATCCCTGCGGCTACCAGAACCATACCCTTGCTAAAGTCCTTAACAAGAGGAGTTATCAGACCTCTTCCAGTTCTGATTTACAACCAAGACTAGTATAACTGATTGGATAGAGGACCACCCTTACAAACGGTCTTTTCTGATAAGTAACTGTAGATCTTATGCCAATTTCAGCTAGCCTATAGAAGCTGTGCACAAATTGGATTTGGGTCTTATAGTTCACTTTTTCATGTGAAGAGCCAAATTCTAGCTCATTTTAATGGGAAAACCATGCCCCAAAGTGAATATGAGACATAAGTTACATATATGTTTACCCATTGCACATATACTCACCCCCATTGTAAATATGTATAGCTTTCCCCCCAAACCTACTGAATATGTGTAACTCCACTGTGTAATACAGAACCTGTGAGGCATAAAACCTAACCTGCCTCTTCTGTCTTTGAAGACAGAGCACTTTTGGTCCACACCAGAGACTATCCTCCCCAGTTTACAATCTGATATCACCAGTAAAGCTCTCCTTTCTACTATTTAGCCATCCTGGTCTTCTTTTAGACCACAGTCCAAATTGAGATGTGTTCTATGTGCAAAATACACACCAGATTTCAATGATTTAGTAGAAGAAAGATAATGTAAAATATCTCAATAATTTATGAAACATTATTGACATATAGCCAGGCACAGTTGCACATGCCTATAGTCCTAGTTCCTTGGGAGGTTGAGGCAGGATAATCATTTGAGGCCAGGAGTTTGAGACTGTAGTATGCGATGATCATGCCTGTGAATGCCACTGCACTCCAGCCAGGGCAACATAGCAGACCCGTTCTCTAAAATAATAATAAAATTATTTACATAATGAAGTGATCATACTTTGGGTATATTTGCTTATATAAAAATACGTTATTGAATTTAGCTTTGTCTGTTCTTTTTACTTTTCAAAATGAGGTTACAGGAAAATTTTAAATCATGTGCATGGCTCCTGTTTGTGGCTTGTGTTATGTTTCTATCGGATGGTACTAGTCTTGAATTAATATTGTAAGTGACCATCACCCCTTCCACCACCCTTTGCAAATTAATAATCAGCCAACATTGGCAATGTTGGCCATAGAGTTTTGAAATTTCAAACTATAGATGTAATCATGGAAAGGACCTTCTGAAAATCATACCACGGTGTCTAAAATATAGGAATGGCTGTGCTTCATGCCTATACACTCTCCATGTTAACCTTTGGGAAATTCTGATACGTGATTCTCTTCCTATAGAGAATTTACAGTGAGTTATTCAAATGGAATTAAGAAGATATAAAGACACCGTGGGGAAAACCCCGTCCCTTTTAGTGGTTCTTTTTAAAATTTTCACTTTAGTGACTCATTTATGTGCTTTAAAATGACTTAAAAAAACTTGTTGGAAAAAAAGCGTTTGTTTCTTCTTTCAGACTTCTGAATGTAAAATGAACATCTTTGGGAATTTCAGTAAATGATCTGCTATTCGTCTGAACTGAATGTGTAGGAGACGGTGGTATTCATCCACTCATGCCTTCATTTAACAAAAGGATTGAGTGCTTTCTTGGTATGAGACATATTGCCAGCACAGAAGACCTGTTGTCTGTCCCTTACAGCATTCTTATTTTTAGTAGGGGAAGCTCGGGGCCATAGACCAGTGGTCTTTCCAGTCTGGATGGTGCTAAGGAGGGCCCTTAAAAAGGACAGAATTGGGCCGGGCGCGGTGGCTCAAGCCTGTAATCCCAGCACTTTGGGAGGCCGAGACAGGCGGATCACGAGGTCAGGAGATCGAGACCATCCTGGCTAACACGGTGAAACCCCGTCTCTACTAAAAAATACAAAAAAAAAAAAATCTAGCCGGGCGAGGTGGCGGGCGCCTGTAGTCCCAGCTACTCGGGAGGCTGAGGCAGGAGAATGGCGTGCGTGAACCCGGGAGGCGGAGCTTGCAGTGAGCCGAGATCGCGCCACTGCACTCCAGCCCGGGCGACAGAGCGAGACTCCGTCTCAAACAACAAAAAAAAAGGACAGAATTTTGTTTGGCATTCTGAATCCTTAAAAAGGAGACCTCTAAATAAATGTATCATGGATTACTTTCAGCACAGTCACTTAAGCTCCATCTGTGGAAGGTGCCTGGATGCTTCACCCACATTCCCTTGGCCATTCTCAGTTCACCAGCAGGTGCACTAGAGGGTCCACAGCAAGCTGACAGTGTCTCACTCACGTGTGTCTGGCTTCCTTCTTCTCAGCTCAGGGCTGGCTCTGTCCCTAGAAAACTTACTCAGCTGCACATGGGTCAAAGCCCCTAAGACAGCCCTCAGACACCGGAGAAGGGAGGTGGAAGTCAAATGCCTCCTTCCCTGGGGTGGGGGTGTGTTTACAAGACCACACCTTCCTTCCTGGGGGTGAGAGTGACTAAGCCCCCACTTACTAACACATCCCCTTACTTCTTCTCTCGCACTCCCCACTTCCCCATTGGGCTTCTTGGATAAGCTATTGCATAAACTACTGCATTAATAAGCCCATTACACTCAACTCCTGGTCTCCGGGTCGACTCCTGGAGGAACTCAGACTAATATATCTGTAAGAATAATCTACGGCAAGATTTTCAAGCTGATCTTGGTAGAATTTCAAAACTGGCATATTTTCTCAAATTGTGCTATGTGCGCACTTCTAATATCACAGTTTCATTTTTAATATTGCATAACATTAACGACATATGGAATTATGACATATGAAGCAGTGCAGTGTCATGTGATGGAATTTCTTTAGAAAGCATTAGGGGAAAGGTGATAGGGAGAAACCATGAGTCCTACACACAGTTAAAAACCTCCCTTTAATATATGCATTAGAAAGCCTTCTCATCTTGCAGTGTTTAAAACTTTGGGGCATGCATCTTGCTTTTTATGGAATGGGAATATATCAGAGACTCTAGTCAGTGAGCCCACAGATGGCCTTGGGGACTTTAATCCCTAAATCTCCTGGGGGCAGATCAAAAGACTGGCTCCTCCACAGAGATGTAAATTATGTAGGAGCTGGAAGAGAAGTAGAGGGTATTACTTGATGAAACTTTCATCAGATCCTTCTAAAGTCAGTATAGATGGGATTTCCAAAGCTTTTATCATGTTGGAAAATGTCTGTATATGCACATATGGCTCCTGGGATCATCGCAACTATATTTCTTCCTCTATAAAATACTAGATAAATTACTTAGATTTACAGCAATAAAGATATACCTGTGGTTGTGACTATTTCTTTTATTATACTGTCATGTACGTTTTTGTTTACTTATCTCTCTTCCAAGGGTTGAACATTTTTAACCCTTCTATTATGATTAAAATCATGATATGTCATTAATATATCTTCCTTGAGTTTGGATAACACATTAGCATTTCATTAGGAGGCAGAACATGAGAGTGTTAAGAACATGGGCTGGCCGTGCGCAGTGGCTCACGCCTGTAATCCCAGCACTTTGGGAGGCCGAGACGAGCAGATTACCTGAGGTCAGGAGTTCGAGACCATCCTGGCCCACATGGTGAAACCCCATCTCTACTAAAAATACAAAAATTAGCCGGGTGTGGTGGCACACACCTGTAATCCCAGCTACTCAGAAGGCTGAGGCAAGCAAATTGCGTGAGCCTGGGAGGCAGGAGGTTGCAGTGAGCCGAGATCGTGCCACTGCAGTCCAGCCTGGTCAACAGAGTTAGACTCTGTCTCAAAAAAAAAAAAAAACATGGACTTGGGGGCACAGTGACTCACGCTTGTAATCCTAGCACTTTGGGAGGCCAAGACAGGAGGATCACACGAGCCCAGAAGTTTCAGATGACCCCGGGAAACATAGTGAAACCCTGTCTCTAAAAAAAAATTAAAATAAAAATAATGAAGAGAAAAAATAGGGGTGAAGCACAATGGCTCACACCTGTTATCCCAGGATTTTGGGAAGCCAATGAGGGAGGATTGCTTGAGCTTAGGAGTTTGAGACCAGCCGGGGCAACATAGCAAGACTCTGCATCTATAATTGTAGTAATAATAAAAGAACATGGACTTGAAACTGAGCTACATGGGTCCAAAGCCTGGCTCAACCACTCTCTGGCCTTGAGATGATTATTTATTCTGTGCCTCAGTTTATGCATCTGCAAAATGGGATTTATAATAATATCTACTTCTATAATTGCTTGATGAGTTCTTCCTGCCCACTGCACAGACAAAATCGATTCACTCAGATATGGCATTGCAGTAGAGAGAGAGTTTAAATGATGTGAGGCTGACCCATAAAGGAGAAACAGAGTTATCACTCAAGTCGGTGTCACTTGGAGGATAGTATTTTTATGGACAATTTGGTGGGCAGGGGATTAGGGAATGGGTGCTGCTGATTGGCTGTGGGTAAAATCACACAGCCAATCAGCAGGAGTGTGGAAAACCATCCTCATACATTGAGTCCATCTCTGGGTGGGGCCACAGGACCAGCTAAGTCATGAGTCATGAGCCCTGCTGGAGTCAGTCTGAAAAACAACTCAGGTTCTACAATAGTGATGTTATCTATGGGAGCAATTGCAAAGGTCACAGATCTTGTGACCTCTGGCCACATGACCCTTGAGCAGTAAGGAATTGTAGAATCTATGCCAAAGGTGGTTTCACCTCCAATGGTAATGGGAGTATGTGTAACTGGGGTGTTGTATTAGTCTGTTCTCATGCTACTAATAAAGACATACCCAAGGCTGGGTAATTTATAAAGGAAAAAGGTTTAATTGACTCCCAGTTCTGCATGGCTGAGGAGGCCTCACAATCATGGCAGAAGGTGAAGGAGGAGAAAAGGCATGTCTTACATGACAGCGGGCAAGAGAGTGTGTGCAGGGGAACTCCCCTTTATAAAACCATCAGATCGCCCGAGATTTATTCACTATCATGAGAACAGCACAAGAAAGACCTGCCACCATGATTCAGTTACCTCCCACTGGCATGTGGGAATTATGCAAGCTACAATTCAAGATGAGATATGGGTGGAAACACAACCAAGTCATATCAGGTGTTATTCTGTTGCAACCCCAACTGAGTGTACTGCCATTCAGCTTTTGTGCTAATCATCCAGAGTTAGCTCAGACCCCACAAGTTAAAGGATTTAATCCTCAAGAAGACTTCCCATGCCATGGACACCAGCCACACTCTCTTGGTCTCCAGGCCACCTGCACTTTGTACCAACTTACTTTAAATTCAGGGGTTCCTGTGAACCCCTCAAGTTTTGTAATTCACTAGAACTCACTAAATCAGGAAGTACTATACTTAACAATTATAGTTTTATTATAAAGGATACACATAGGCTGGGTGCTGGGGCTCACATCTGTAATCCTAGCACTTTGGAAAGCCGAGGTGAGAGGCCAGGAGTTTGAAACAAGTGGAAACATAGTGGGACCCCATCTCTACAAAAATTTTTTAAAAAGTTAGTGGGGCATGGTGGTGTATACTGTGGTCCCAGCTACTTGAGAGGCTGAGGTGGGAGGATGGCTTGAGCCCAGGGATTTGAGGCTGCGGTGAGCCATCATTTTGCCACTGCACTCCAGCCTGGATGACAGAGTGAGACCCTGTATCAGAAAAAAAAAAAGAAAGAAAGAAAGAAAAGAAAAACAAAAAAAGGATGCACATAGGGCAAGATCCGGGAGGGAATTGGGAATTCAGAGCTTCCATACCCTCTCCCCATGGAATCAGGGTACATCCTTCTCCCAGCATATCAAGGTGTTCACCAGCCAGGAAGCTCTACTGAGCTTCAGTGTCCAGAGTTCTTATCCATGTTTCATTTGGTAAGCATGATCAATTAAGTATTAGCCATGTTGTTGACTTTCATCTCCTGCTGTCTCCCATCCCCAGAGGTCAGGCAGATCAAAATCCCCCCAACCCTCTAATCACATGGTTGCTCTTTCTTGTGACCAGCCCCCATCCTGACACTATTAACTTCAGTGCACCCTGAGTCACCTCATTAGCATAAGAAAGACAATTCTCTCAGGAAATTCCAAAGGTTTCAGAAGTTCTGTGCTGGAAACCTAGGATAAAGACCAGACAAATTATTTACTGTCTCCCGTGAGTTAATAACCTGTAATAAAGGCTGGCACAGGGTGAGTGTTCAACATATGATGGCCAAGGTTCTGTAGGAGGGCATAGAAGACTAAGAGACATATTTACATCTCATTTTTAAATCCCCACCATTTGCTGGCACAGAGGGTGGCTCACAGGTGTAATCCCAGCACTTTAGGAGGCCTAGATGGAAAGATTGCTTGAGGCCAGGAGTTCAAGAGCAGCCTGGAGAACATAGTAAGAACCCGTCTCTACAAAAAATAAAAATATTATACAGGTGTGGTAGCATGTGCCTGTAGTTCGAGCCACTTGGGAGGCTGAGGTGGGAGGATTGCTTGAGCCTAGGAGGCCGAGGCTGCAATGAGCTATGATGGTGTCACTGCACTCCAGCCTGGGTGACAGAATGAAATTCTGTCTCAGAATCATAATAATAATTTTAAAAAATTCTCATAGTTTGAAACATATTCAACAGGTGCATTTAAATGTCTCAACTTCAATGGTTTTCTCTCTCTACTGAGAAGAAATTCTATGAGTGCAACTTTATCAAGCCCTTGTTTGCTCCTCCAAATATTGGCTTCCATCGGGTCCCCCCAGTTTGCACATTATATTCTGATTATCCTATGGTTCACGTTCCTTTGGGACAACACTTTTATTCTTCATTCTCCCTGCCTAAAAGTATTTCCCATGCTCCAGGGTAAATGCTCTTGGTAGGGTGTTGTTGTTTTGTTTGCATTTTTTGAACAAATAAACCAATGTTCACTAAATTTCCTCAGATTTCAACCTTTTGGTTTTGTTCTAAACACATTGGTATGGAACACGGACATTCTTTCATTTAGTATGTCTGTAATTCCTAATAGCAGCTAGATCAGAACCATCTAGCCATGGTTACTTTAAAACAGTTTAATACAAGGTATATATAATTTCAATTTAATTTGAATATACATATGGATGCTAGAACATCTGTCTTCTTAATTGGCTTACTTAAGTCAAAGTGGCAGAAATCAGGTAGGAAATCAATGGACTGGATGAGGGATACCCACACTGGGGAGGGCCATCTGCTTTCCTCAGCCTCCCGATTCAAATGTTAATCTCATCCTGAAACACCCTCACAAAATAATATTTAATCAATTATTGGGGCACCCCATGGGCCCGTCAAGTTGACACATAAAATGAGTCATCACAGGTGGAGAGGTGCCTGACATGCAAGGTGTCAGAACCCCAGAAAGTGGTTCGCGACAGTGTAAGTTTGAAAAAGGAAGATTTTATTAGAAAGAAAGAAATCAGCAAAAGCATGCAGCTGGGTGCCTCGGCAAGAGAGGACTGTGTGCCGAGGTGCATTTTCCTTAGGAGCAGTTATGGACCTTAAAGCGGAAACTGAAAGGAAATTTGCATGATAAATGATTGCTTTGGTAGACATTTTGGTGCCCTAATGTCAGCAAAGGTTACACAATGAATTTCAGCATGCATGCATTCCAGAAATGTATAGAAATTCTAGTTACTTATAAATTGTAAGTTGAAAAGAAGCCTGAAATCAGGTGTTCACTGCAGATAATAGGGGAGTCTAATTACTTCTAAATCCCTCTGATAAGGAGTGTTTGTCTTTGGATGGTCACCTGTTTGGTGGTCACCAGGTGATCTTCGCATTCCTGAGGGTCCAATTACCTCCATCCCTTCTTTTAACAGAGCAGCTTTCTTTTTCCTGTTGCACCCCTCCAACATTGGTAATGCCTGCAGAGTTCACATGCATGTTAGAGCAATATTAGAAAGTAGACAAGTTTATCTTCAGTTCCTCTGATCTCAAAACCACAGGGCTTCCCAAAAGCCTGGTCAATGTCTGTATGTCTCCTTCCAAGCTCAGTTCCCCTTAGCTCACCCCCCAACTGCTAGCCACATTTGCTCCTAGATATATTTTTCATTCTAAGGTATAAATATCTGGCAAATATACATAAAATATATGTTGATTGGCCATTTATATTATCAGTAAGGCTTTTGGTCAACAGTAAGCTGTTAGTAGTTAAGTTTTTGGGGAGCCAAAAGTTATACTCGAATTTTTGACTAAACAGGGAGTTGGTGCCCCTAACCTCTGCAGTGTTCAAGGGTCAGCTCTATTTAGAAAGGGCTTAGCACTGGATTGAAAAAGTGGATTTCAATTTTGAAATTTGATAAAATTGCACAGACCAATCTTTGTAAACTGAGATAATTGGTAGTAAGTAGTTCCACATTTTTAGCAGATTTTGTTTTCTTTTTGTCTGATTCTGAATGTTTTGAAAGTTGGAGTCCTAATTTCTTTAAAGCTCGTATGCATCACAATTGCTCTGGAATAAAAAGTAGTCTATGAGTCAAAGTGTTAAAAAAAGAAATACTACATGTGAAAGTAGAGTGGTCTTTATTTGATATACACATTATAGAAGATTAAAAAGTAAAGGAGATGGAATATTGTTCAGTCATAAAAAGGAAAGAAGTACTGATACATGATACAGCATGGATGGACCTCAAAAACATGCTCTGTAAGGCCGGCTGTGGTTCCTCACACCTATAATCCCAGCACGTTAGTAGGCTGAGATGGGCAGATCACTTGAGGCCAGGAATTCAAGACCAGTTTGGGCAACATGACAAAATCCTGTCTCTACTAAAAATACAAAAATTAGCTGGGTGTGGTGGTGCACGCCTGTAGTCCCAACTACTTGGGAGGCTGAGGCAGGAGAATCACTTGAGCCTGGGAAGGGGAGGTTGCAATGAGCCAAGACTGTGCCATCGCACTCCAGTCTGGGAAACAAGAGAGAAACATTGTCTTAAAAAAAAAAAAAAAAAAGTTGAAAAACATGCTCTGTAAAAGAAGCCAGACACAAAAGGCCACATATTGTATGATTTCATTTATATGAAATATCTATAATTGACAAATCTACAGAGATGGAAAGGAGATTGGTGGTCCTCAGAAGTAAGGAGCTGGGAGAATGGGGATTGACAATTTAATGGTATGAGTTTTCCTTTTCAGGTGACAAAAATGTTCTGGAAGCAGATAGTGGTGATGATTGCATAATATAGTGAATGCACTAAATGCCATGGAGTTAATTGCACACTTTAAAATGTTAATTTCATGTTATGTGAGCTTAATCCCAATTAAAAAAACACACACACAAAAGGAGGGAATATTTTCAGAATTGACAAGATCACTTACTGTTTATGGATACCAGTGACTTTGGACATGGGAGCTATGGGAGGGAAGAAATTTTTAACATCAGCCCGGAATTCCCACCAAGTTCCCATAATGACTATGTTCCATGTGAGAGAGGAGAAAGAAAAAAACCCTGTCAGGCAGGCAGTTAGGGTGGGTCCTCGGTTGAGTTCTTTCAAACAAAAGAACAGCCTGCAGACATAGATAAGGGAACTTGCATAGGGAGGCTTGCCTAAGACATGCCGACAGCTGCACAGATTAGAAGGTAAGAAAGGCTACACAGGTGACTTGCCCAGACAGGCCCACAATGGAAAATTCCATCCCTTGACATGAGCAATAAGAGGAGCAAAGCAATGTGGAGTCTAAGGACTTGCATGTGCATTAGGAGGATGTGGTGGAGCTACTAGAAATTTGTGCCTTATGCAAATGAGATGCTGGTCCTCATCAGTTTCCTATAAAAGAAATTGCATTCAACTGTAAAAGTGGTAACCCTTTTTCCGGTACCCTCTCTGCAGCAGAGAGCTTTCTTCTTTCACTTATTAAACTTTTGCTCCAACCTCATCCTTTGTGTTCATGCTCCTCAATTCTCTTGGTTGTGAGACAAAGAACTCCAGGTGATACCTCACAATGAGAGACTGCTACATTGTGGTACATTGGTGAAACTGTAACACATGGATGATAAATTAAATATATTAGTCTCTTTATTAAAAAATATTAAAAATAGTCTTTACAAATATTAAAGATATTGGTCTCTTTATTTTAAAAATCATCTCTTTTGTTTTCTCTCTTTCTGAATAAAATGATGTGAGCTTAATGAATGCTTTTCACAATTATTATTTGAGAACGAATTTGCAATCATTTAGTGAAGTTGGCTGTTTTACAAAACTTAAGCACTTTTTAAAGCTATAAACAGACCCTAAGGAGCATGAGAATCATGGAGCTGGATGGCTTTGTCCTTTTCCTGGTGGGCCCTACCCCCAAGTGCTGTAGGTTGGCTGCAGAGCAGATGACGCCTCTGCCAACCTGCAAATACCATCAGCAGCTCTGGCTGCTGGGACCCAGCAAAGGGACGTTGAGTATGCATCAGCCCGATTGGCCCTGCAAAGTTGATCTTACCCTGACAGGAATGCATTACATTCTAATTTGGGGGCGCATACTGAGTGAATTCTGCCTGACACCAGTATGCCCTGCCAGTGTCTTGCAGGGAGAGCTGGACTTGTGTATGGAGACCATGCTGTGTCTCTCTCATTTCTGCTGTTTCTCCTGTAGCCATGCACAGAGTAGGTGCTCCTGGAATTATGCAAGCCTGCTGGTCAAATGCATCTGTACAGGTTGTTACTTTCTTCTGCATGAATTCCTCAGCTGTCAGTAGAAAAAGACCAGAGGCTTTATTTGACATATAGAAATGAAGACATTGTCATGTGCCTTACCACATGTTCCAAATTCATTCTTCAGAAACACCCTCGGAGCTGTTGGAAACAGTCAAAATCAATTAGTATTAAGGCACCATAGACTTGGAAAGGGTTTCTGGGGATGATGTGGTGTCATTTCATCATTGCATGGACAAAGGGACTGGTGACTTGGCCAAGGTTTTTGTTGTACTCTTTGTCCCTGACTCCACATTCGGTGGTGCCTGTGTTAAGGTGATACCCGTATTGCTTTCTGGTTTTCAGTGCCCATGGGACAACTGTGGTGTGACATTCTTATGGTAGCCTTCTCTTGTGACCACATCATAGAATATATGTATGATAGAGTTTATCATTGTGTGTTACATGCTAAAATGGCTTAAAATGCCCTGTAATTATAGTAACTAGGAAATAACATTTCAAAATAATGCAATTAATAAGGTTTATTGTATATGCATAGCATCTAATTCCTTGCTCCCTTCTTCTCTCTCTCTCCCTTTCTCTCCATCTTCCTCTCTTTCACCCCACCCCACCAAGGAAAAATTATAGTAAGATTCTGTTCTACCCTACTTATTTTAACAATGACAAAGTGCCACCTGCAAGATGTACATCATAACCGACATGTCTGCAATCTTTGGTAATGAGATTCTGAACAGAAGAAATGAAGGATAACATCTAATTGCTTTCACTTCTCTAGAGATCTTCAGACAAATTTTAACATCTGGCATTGTATCATTGCTTGAAAAGTGATTGGATTTTCTGAGAGCAGCCCTTTCCTGATTTTGCAAATTCTCCTCCCTCTTCAAAGATGCTTCAGAATTCCAGAAAGGAAATAATGATCTTTTCATGTAAACGTGATTTTTTTGGATAGATTCTAGGAGGTATCTTCTCTTAAAGAATGGTAATTTTCCAGGGGAAGAAATTTCAAATATATATTTATATATCTGTATGATTGCAAAGCCTACAAATAAGTTAGATGCCTGGGAGATGTGATTAAAAATGAATTTTTCAAAATATTCAATGAATTTTTCCCTTTATCTTTTTCCCCAAGGAGGCTACACTATTACTGTCAGATGAATAATCATATGATGGTGTATTTTATTTTTCTATATAATACATCATGTATACATTGGGTTGTTGGGTTAACCTCAGATTAATGTTTCTGTATACATCTCCAGAGGGTGACTCTACCAGATGTCAGCTATTTTCATTTAAATGTGTGTATTGGCAACAGCAAATGTGCATGGCTATACATCTTCGGAGAAGCCCTAAAGAATACTCCTAATTTTTCACTCCTTCGGGGATTATGAGCAAATATATTATGAGACTCCAAAGTATTAGGCTGCAAAATTTAGAATAATGTTGTTTATAAGGTAAATTTCTAACACCACCAGTATTCCCATTTATTTTTCTTTCTTGTGTGAATTTCTGCTCATAGGTGCTGCCTGCGCAGTTGAGATTCATAGGCAATTTATCATTTAGATTAATTAAATACTCTGATTCTGTGGATTCTTTAGATCTGTGACAAATTGGTGTTGGCTAGATTTTCAGTTTTCAGTTCAAAAACAGTAATTCTTTATCCTAGGACGTTGTCTGTAACAACCACCACCCGTGTCTCCAACCTTGCATCTTATCAATCCTATTTTTTAAAATAAACGTAGCTGCAGCAAAGCTTCCTTGCCCATTAGATATTAAGTTCCTGAACAACTGACACGCGCTTTATTTTTCTGTCCAGGGACTCAGAGTGGAGTGTGATGACCACAGCATGTAGTGAAAGTGTTTGTGGAAACCTGCACAGTAATGTAAATTTTGAGGAATTTGGTGGTTTTCAAATGCTTATTCTTTTAGAATTCCAATCTTTTTTTTTTTTTTTTTAACCTATGTCTTGCCACTTCTAGAACCACAGGAGTGTGCCTGAAGAAGATAAATGTCGTCTTGATCAGGAATTTAGAGAAACTCATGTATATGTTAAGAAAGGTGAAGCAAAAGCCTTCTAAAACCTCCAACACTTTTCTGCTTTGATTTACAATGTTAGAAATAGAATGCTATGTTTGGAATGGAAGCATTTTGGGAATGTGTAGTACTGTAATGAATGATGTAAGCTCAGAGCCAGTAAACTGGATTAGTTTTTTTCCTGTGCTATGGACATAACTACTTAGCATTTTAGAGTTTGTCCTGTATGCAATGAACTTACAGAAATCTCATTCTTTATATTTACTAATCAGCACATCCATCTGCTTCCTCCTTTCTATGGTAGGTTCATAGTAGATTTTAAGTGGATCAGTTAGGAGACAATGCCTGGAATCTAAGAAAATTATAATTGGCTCTTTGGGGCACATGGGGGCAGGGCTCTTTATTTATGCAAGAGATGATTAAATGCATCTGTATAACATTTTACTCTTTTTAAGATATGCTCATCCATTACTCTATTTAAGCCTCCAACCAACTTGTAAGTTTGGTCAGGTCAATATGATCTAGGATACCAAAAAGGAAACAGAGAGTTTGATTCTCTTGCCCAGGTCCTACCACTCAAGCGTGAAGAATCCAGAGTGTCCACGTAGAGGTCTTTCTACTCTCATGCCAGATTTGCACAACTTGAGGCTTTCCTAAGATGCACCAAGCTGGATGGAAAAACTCATGTTCATTAAATGATGCTCATCTGTTAGAGATCATTCAAGCCAAGGTACAGATTGTTAGCTTGTGAACATTGGGAGAACCCTGAGAGACTTGTTACCATGAGCCACTTTCCCTTCTCAGGTCTGAGCTAGGCACCTGATGTAGTCTTCATTACATCTCACCTTCAGGGAGTGGCATAACATCTCAGAGGGCTTCCAATAGAGCTCACATTCTTCACACTGACGTGCAGGGCTACCACCCACACACTTTCCAGCTCCAGGGAAATAGAAATCACACTCTTTGTAACTACCCCAAAGGAATGTGCCTTCCACGATTTGATCCATTTTCATGTCCTTGATCTGGAGAAGGGATCTGATAGGGAATACTACCTCTCTAAGTTCTGCATTCTCATCTGTGTTAGGCCATTTTTGCATTGCTCTAAAGGAATACTTGAGGCTGTGTAATTTATAAAGAAAACTGGTTTAATTGGATCATGGTTCTGTAGGCTCTATAAGCATGGCTCCAGCATCTACTTCTGATGAGGCCTCAGGAAGCTTCCAATCATGGTGGATGGCAAAGGGTGAACTGGCATATCAAATGGTGAGAGTGGGAGTGAGAGAGTCGGGGGAGGTCCCAGACTGTTTTAAACAACCAGATCTCATGTGAACTAATTGAGAACTTCCTTATCACCAAAGGGATGGCTAAGTCATTCAAGAGGGATCCACCTCCATGATTCAATCACCTCTCACCAAGCCCCACCTCCGATGTTGGGAATCATATTCCAACATGAGATTTAGAGGGGACAAACATCCAAACCACATCATCATCTCAGCTCATTTTTGTGTGCAGCATCTGTTACATTCTGGTGTTGCCACAGTCACAACTTCATTGTTCACATTCTCTCCATGTGTAATGACTACAAAATTCTCAACAAGTAAGCCAGATAAAATCCATAATATTAGTCCCATATAACAGAGGTAAAATGGCCTCATGACAAACAAAAATGCAGACTTTGGAGTCCCAAAGACCTGTTTTCAAATTACTAGTTGCCTGACGGTGGATAACTTGTTAAATTATTTCAGCCTAGATGTAATTGACTGATTGCACAAACTGCCCTGTTGAATGGCCACCCTATATCCACACCCTTTGCAACTGGCTACCTACAGTTCAGATCTTCAAAGGGCTTTGTGAAAAGTGCTTCTCTGTCTGCTTCCTGTAGTGCATGTATATAAATTTGATCAGCAGGACAACAGTCACTTTCTTGACTCTAAACTAGGTAAGGATTAATTGTAATTACTTAATGAAGATGTACACAGGATCCCTTGGTGTAAATTTCATGTGGCAAGGTAGAAAGCACATGCACTGGATTCAGACCTGATGCCTAACCCAACCCAGGACTCAGTTGTGTTGCAGTTTCTCTTACTCCTGATCCTGGACTTAGTCTTGTAACCTGCTTTGGCCAATATGACATATGCAGAGGTTTCACAAAGCACTTTTTCCCTTCCACTTCCTTTTTTTGACCCAATCACTACTATCAGAAAAGCCCAGGCTAGCCTAAGTGCAGGTTCAAGCCCACACATGACCAATAAGCTCATTCTAGATCAGAAATGCTTACCAGGTGATTTACAGATATGTTAGGAATAATAAATAGCTGTTGTTTTAAGCCACTAAGTTTTGGAGTCATTTGTTATATAGCAATAGCTAACTGATACACTTATTTTATTCATTTGTGAAATATGGGATATTGTGAGAAGTCAGTGAGATCCTGATCATAAAGAGTTTTGTTATTGTCAGGGACACACAAAATATCCAAGTGGCAGATGTGATCTTAAGGTTGATAATATATGAAGGCTGGGATCTTTTGTGTCACTTAAAAGTAAGATTGTGTTGGCTCAGACAAGGGAGAAAAATAAAGTAAGATTGTGATGAAGCAGATTTGTAATGGGAGACAAGAATTCTTATTTTCTCTTTGTCCATACTGTATTGAAATTTTAGATTTTATGGTAATTCTAAAAGAGTTTGAGTTTAGGCAAAATTTTTTTTTCTTTAAATTCCTTTTTTGGGAGGTGGGTTGTAGCAGTACACAACTCTAAAATCATTTCTGTTTTGGATCTTTCTACTGTAATTTAGTCTTAAAAATAGATTTGCATAACAAATGTCAATTTCTGACAACCTGCCTTTGAGAAAGGGAAGGTATATAAGTGACATTTTCATGATTCTGCAAGAGCCACAGAGTTTTCATCAAAATTTATATCCTATTTAATGATGCCTTTAAAATCATTCATTTTACTGTTCAGCAAAGAACCTTTGCAATTAGCTACTTAGAATTCAGATCTTTGAAGGGTTTTATGAAAAGTGGTCACAGAGCTTCCTGTAGAGCATTTTTTATAGTTTTAGGTCAGCATGGCTGGACTTTAGATGGATTATGACCAGATTAAATTATAATTATTTGGTGAAACTAGGCATGATCCCTGGGTATAAATTATGGTAGAGCACAGAAGGAACACACACTGGTCCCAAACCAGCTCAGGCAGTTACTGTCTATAGACTCCCTTTCCTTGTCTATAAGGTGATTCACTTCCCTCATGGCTATTGTAAGGGTAAAAGACAATATATTAATATATAAAATACCTGGTAGTTGTTAGAACAATGTAGCCCATCATTAAATACTCACTTTTTCTTAATACAAGTTAGAATTTTGAGGACCTACCTTTTTTGAATCTGAAGGTTAAGTGCATAGTTTAAGATACCAAAGCTAAGGTCAAAGACTGATGACAAGCGCAATGGAAGGTCCAGTAGGGTTTGGTGTAGGATTAAATGCAAAAGGTGGGGCAGTAGAGATCCCAGGGAGGCCAAGTGAGAGCAGGTTGGAAAGGAAATCTCACAGCCATGCCCCTGTGTCTACCTGAGTTAGACTGGAGAGATGGAAAAACATCCAAGACTGACACTTTTCAAAAAAATTTCCAATGTTTCCAAAACCAATGTTTATAATATTTACAGTGCAGTTTTATAAATAAAAACAAATTTTGAGAAGGAAGAAATAAAGAGACCTACAAATACAAGCTCATATTTTTACTATTAGATTTAAGAGCTATACAATTACTCTAATAAAGTGCTGTACACATTTTAAAATGCTTACTCTCCATTTCTTTACTTAACTTGTTGAAGATTGGTAATGACTTGGGAATAGCAGCCATCCACAGACTCCACTTTGGGGTAGCAACATCCTAAAAGACACCCCAGCAAGACTTCTTCACAATGCAACCCTCCCTTCTCTAGTATTTCTCATAGTCTTCATACTATCATTAAGGGGCTGAATATTTCTAGGGAAGGACTAGAAATATTGCTATTTCACAAATGACTTCTTCTACTTTTGAAAAGCTTCAATCTATCCTTTCAAGATATCAGCGAGTGTAAAGAAAAGAGAGGAAGCCATAGCTGAGTTAAGAGAACACAATCCTTCATGCTGGGAATGCTCTAAAAGGAAATTCAGGCAAATCCAAGGACTTGGACTGGGATGGTTTTATCAGGTACTAAGAGACTGGGATTGAAGGATGTTATTCCAGCCCTTATAAGGACTTGAAACATCAGTCTGCAAATTAAAGCATGCAATTAGGGATGGAAAAGTTGCAATTTTTGGAATGGACTGCAAGGTTGATTGTCATACAGCAAAACGACAAAAAAAGAGCTTGTTATTGGAATTAAGGCACAGGGTAACTGGTCTTCTCGCCCCCAGCTTCCTCCTCTTTTGGTAAGAGAGATTGTTTACACATGCAGGTCTAATCATGTCATGCCCAGCTTCACGCTTCTCAATACCCCTATTTATTTTTGTACAAGGACTCCAAGTAACCTTCCTTGTAGGTCTTATATTCCATATAGCTTTACCTGGAGCTCAATACCTTCCCATCCACATTCATTTGTGTAATGGTTCATTGTAAGTGTCAACTTGACTAGGCTAAAAGAGGCCCGGAGAGTTGGTAAAACATTGATGCTGGTGTATCTGTGAGAGTGTTTCTGGAATAAATTAGCATTTGAATCAGTAGACTAAGTAAAGAAGATCCAGCGTCACTGATGTGGGCAGGCACTCTCAGATCCACTGAGAGTCCAAATAAAACGAAAAGGCAGAAGAAGAGTGAATTTGCTTTCTTTTCTTGAGCTGGAACATTCATTTTCTCCTTCCCTTGGACATTCCAGCTTCTGGTTCTCAGACTTGCAGACTTTCAGACTCTGAGTGGTCCTTCCTGATCTGAGGCATTTGGCCTCATATTGGGAGTTACCCATCCATTCCCCTGGTTCTTAGCCTTTCAAACTTGGACTGAATTATACTGCTGGCTTTCCTGGTTCTCCAGCTTGAATATGGCATCATTGTGGGACTTCTTGTCTTCATAATTGTATGAGCGAATTTGCATAATATTCCCATCTTGTATATCTCTATATCTATATCTGTATTTATATCTATACCTATATATCCTATTGGTTCTGTTTATCTGGAGAATCCTAATACAATTTGGCATCAGTCTACTTGTTCTTTAAGACTTAGCTCAAATTCTACCTCTTTGAGGAGACTTATCCAGCTAATGTTTCCAACTCATTTCTTCTATGTTCTTGTTGGACCATAGGGTTGAAATATTTGGTTGCACACCTTTTTTTCCCCTTTAGAATTGGAGACCCAAGATGGCAAGGTAAGTCTTTTATTTACTGTTGTATCTCTGGAAAAAACTAAGCTATCTGTAGCTAGCAGCATAATGGTTGCCCAAAGATGTCCACAACCAAATTGCCAAAACCTGTGAGTATGTTATCTGTTGCATGGCAAGGAGGAATTAAGGCTGCAGATGGAATTAAAGTTGTTAATCAACTGCTGAACTTAAAATAAGGAGATGATTCCGGAGTATCCAGATGGACCCAGTGTAATCACAAGGGTCCTTATATATGAGAAAGGTGGGTTCATAAGAGAGAACCAAATAGGTTCAAGGTGAGAAAGACTCAATCAGCCATTTCTGGCATTGAAGATAGAAGGGATCCCTTAGCCAAGGAAAGCAGGCATCCTCTAGGATCTGGAAAATACAATCAATGGATTCTCCCCTAGGACTTCCAGAAAGGAATTTAGCCCTACTGATACCTGAATTATAATCCAGTAAGATCCTCTCTGGACTCAAAACCTTTGGAACTGTAAGGTTAAAATTTTATGTACTTTTTGTGGTCATTTGTTACAGCTGCAATTGGCAACCAACATAGTGTCATAAATATTCAATGGTTCCTAAATATTGGTTGGAGAGGTAAATTCAAACTTCACTCAGAAGAGAGCAGGAAGACTGCATTGATGGTTATTTAGCAAAACTATAATGCAGAATTTCCTTCATGGACAGGATTGGAGTTTGATTTCAAGACCATATTGAATCTGGAGGGGCATTGTTCCCATAGGGTGGAGATTTCCAAGTCAGACTGGCATGGTGATCTTTTGGGACTGCACCTTCCATCGCTCATTGACATGCTGTTGATTAACCTTTTTCTCAACACTCCCATGACATTTTTTAATATAGACAGAACACTGCTTATTTTGTGTATGTGTGTGTGGCTTAGTTCCTCTTATTACTACCCTATTAATTGAACAATAGGACCTAGGGTAGCATTCACAGCACTCTCTTTCTTTTTTCATGGGATATTTGTGTCTTGTTCTCATTAACACCCTCCACTGGGGGCCACTGAACCAGCTGAAGGGTTTTCTGACAGTTCTCAGGCTGAGTTTTCAGTTATCAGGGTGACTGGAGCCCAAAGGGGTGTTAATTCATAGAAACACTGCCATTTCAAGGGCTCAGGAGACGCAGAATTATGTCCTACATTCCCAAGGGCTCCAGGAGGATAAAGTCCATTCATTGGAGCCAGGGTGCACCTGTTTAGCCTGTTCTTAGTCACGCTGAGCTTTGCCTTTGGTCCATTGGAGCTTCTGGACACCACAGGTGAAAGAAGATGGTTGTATTAGTTATCTCTCACTGCATAATACATCATCTCAAAACTCAGTGGTTTAGAATGACCTCCCCCAAAAACCCACACACTTTTTGTCTTTCCATTTCTGTAGGGTCAGAAAATTCTGGAGCAGCTTAATAGGGTGACTGTAATTCAAGGTCTCCCACGAGGTTTTAAATCATTTGACACGGGGATAAAAGCAGAGGACATTTTAAAGAGCTTACACCCATTGTAACACTCCCTGGATAAGTTGGCAAAAATGACATGACCTTTAATTGATGGTCCAAAGCCAATGAGACTAAAAACTGTTGGAAGAGGGGTGCTCATAAAGCTGTAACCAGCAGGTAGTGAAGTCATTTTATATTGCTTAAACACTAGCTATTAAAAAATGCCAGGGTTTGGTACTTTTGTTCTATTTCAGTTGTATTAATGTACAGATATCTTAGTTAAAAGGTTAATCAACATATATTTTCGTTTGGCCGGGCGCGGTGGCTCAAGCCTGTAATCCCAGCACTTTGGGAGGCCGAGACGGGCGGATCACAAGGTCAGGAGATCGAGACCATCCTGGCTAACCCTGTGAAACCCCGTCTCTACTAAAAAATACAAAAAACTAGCCAGGCGAGGTGGTGGGCGCCTGTAGTCCCAGCTACTTGGGAGGCTGAGGCAGGAGAATGGTGTAAATCCGGGAGGTGGAGCTTGCAGTGAGCTGAGATCCGGCCACTGCACTCCAGCCTGGGTGACAGAGCAAGATTCCGTCTCAAAAAAAAAAAAAAAAACAAACCATATATTTTCACAATATATGTAATAGTCCAAATACAAGTTTCGAATTTACTTTTTCCTATCTAAGTCCATTGTTTGGAGGCAGTGCCACAGATAGGACGACGTAATTGTCAATATACATACATTTAATATTTGCATTATTTTAGTTTTTTTCTTTTGCAGTTGTAGAAATTCTGTTAAATACTGCTAAGACACAGAACCACTGTTTGTGCCTTGGGTCTTGTTTTTAATAATCTAAATAGGTAAAATTTGGTAATTCCCAGTGTCAATATTAGGTTTACCATTGCAGTTAGAGTGTCAGCAGTAAAGCCACAGTGGATTTTTCCTAAACAACAATATAAATAAATGTGAGTGTTTTAAAAGACATTGAATGAATGCCTGAGACTGACAAGGAGACATTTTATATTGAAGTATACATATAAATACATATGTAAGTGTATATGTTACACTTTTCATAATAGTAACATACATTTGGAAAGTATGTCTCAAAAATGAAAATTAAACTGGCTGAAAGTCTCATTTATCAGCTTTCTCCAAATCGGTCTGAGCAAGAGGAATATGAGCTTTTGAGAGATATTATGAGCTATTCAGATTGAAACAAATGTCCTATCATGTCTCTTCCAAGATTCTTTCATTGAAGAAGCTTGCAAATTGAATGCACACAGCACATACACGGTTCAACATACACAGCACACACACACAACAGCACACACATGCACTCCCCACATAGCACACACAACACACATAATACATAAAACATACACACACAGAAACCCACCCCCGCCCAACACACACACAGAATTGGCATGTGTGACTATTTCTTTTAGTTAATCAGGCTTTTCTAAATACTGCAGGCAGAACAAAATAAAGAAAGAAAGTTGAGTCTGGGCAACACAGTGAGATCCCATCTCTAAAAAAGAAAAAACAAAGAAATTAGACGTGAAAGTTGGTAAGACTACAAGTCATCTTTAACTGTGGATTTCAAGTATTTGTGCATATCTCAATAACTCTATTGATCTGGTTCATTGAACTTGCATTAAATAAATATTATGTGTTAATTTCTATAAATAAAATGCATTTTTTTTGAGAGAGAGGGAGAGGATCTCACTCTCACCCAAGCTGGAGTGCAGTGGCATGAACATAACTCACTGTAGCCTTGACCTCCTGGGCTCAAGCAATCCTTCCACCTCAGCCTCCAGAGTAGCTGGGCCTACAGCCATGCACCACCATGCCCGACTAATTTTTGTATGTTTTGTAGAGATAGAGTTTTGCCTTGTTGTCCAGGCTGGTCTTGAACTCCTGGGCTCAAGCCATCCACCTGCCTCAGCCTCTCAAAGTGCTGAGACTATAGGCATGAGCCAGCACACCTGGCCAAAATACTTTATTAAAATGCATTTTTTTTTTGAGGCAGAATTTGCTCTGTCACCCAGGCTGGAGTGCAGTGGCACGATCTCGGCTCACTGCAACCTCCGCCTCCTGGGTTCAAGCAATTCTTCTTCCTCAACCTCCCAAGCAGCTGGGATTACAGGTGCATGCCACCACATCCAGCTAATTTTTGTATTTTTAGTAGAGACAGGGTTTCACAATGTTGGCCAGGCCAGTCTTGAACTCCTGACCTTGTGATCCACCTGCCTCAGCCTCCCAAAGTGCTGGGATTGCAGGTGTGAGCCACCGTGCCCAGCCTAAAATGCATTTTTTTAAATGTTTTTTTTTTAGAGTCAGATTTCAGGTACCTTTTTTAAAACACTTTTTAAGAAAATTTTTATGTTCACAGCAAAATTGAGAGGAAGGTACAGAGAGTTTCCATATACTTCCTGCCCCGACACATGTACAATGCCCCATCCCCACTACCAACATCCCCCACCTGAGCAGTACATTTGTTACAGTTGATAAACCTACGAGGACACATTATTGTTACCCAAAGTCCAAAGTTTACATCAGGGTTCACTCTTGATGTTGTACGTTCTATGGGTTTGGCAGATGGATAATGACATGGATCCACCATTATAGGATCATACAGAGTAATTTCCCTGCCCTTTCCTCTGTGCTCCACATATGCATCCTTTTCTCCCCACTAACCCCTGGAAAACACCAATATATTTTTACTGTTGCTATAGTTTTTCCTTTCCCAGAATGTCCCGTAGTTGAAATCATATAGTATGTAGTCTTCTCAGACTGGTTTATTCCATTTAGTAATATGCATTTAAGTTTCCTTCATGTCTTTTCATGGCTTGATAGCTCATTTCTTTTTAGTGCTGAATAATGTTCCATTGCTGGATACACCATTGTTTATTTATCCATTTACCTACTGTATTAGCCCATTCTCATGCTGCTGATAAAGACATAGCATAGACTGGTAATTTATAAAGAGAAAGAGGTTTAATAGACTCACAGTTTCACGTGGCTGGGGAGGCCTCACAATCATGGCAGAAGGCGAAAGGCACGTCTTACATGGTGGCAGTCAAGACAGAATGAGAGCAAAGCAAAAGGGGAAAACCTCATATAAAACCATCAGATCTCATGAGAATTATTCACTACCATGAGAACAATATGGGGGGACCACCCCCATGATTCAATTGTCTCCCACCAGGTCCCTCTCACAACACATGGGAATTATGGGAGCTACAATTCAAGATGAGACTTGGGTGGGGACACAGCAAAACCGTATCACCTACTAAAGGATATCTCGGTTGCTTCCAAGATTTGGCAATTATAATAAATAAATGTACCAAAAAATCTAGGTGCAGTTTTTTTTGTGTGTATGGGGGGCATACATTTTTAACTCCTTTGGTAAATACCAAAGAGTGCGATCTTTGGATAGTATAGTAAGAGTATGGATAGTTTTGTAAGAAACTGCCAAACTGTCTTCCAAAGTGGCTGTACCATTTTGCATTCCCTTCACCAATGAATGAGCATTCCTGTTGCTCCACATCCTCACCAGCATTTGATGTTGCCAGTTTTTGGATTTTGGCTATTCTAATAGGTGTGTAGTGGTCTCTCACTGCTGTTTTAAGTTGCATTCCTCTCATGACATATTATGTGAAGAATCACATACATTTTCATTTGAATGGTAAATAATGTTAGCCCTAATATGAAAAACCCATTGGTTTAGGGTATGTGAGTAAAACAACTTTCATTGACTCACAGAGAATGGTCCAAGGTAAGAAATTTATCATGGTTGGGGGAATGATGGCACTCAGGGACATTATTGGGACAATTATTCCCTTCCACACCCCAAACTTCTAATGATTGTTCCTCTTTTAGCAAAGACAGCTTTTGGGCAGCACCTACAGATGATCTAGAAAGTCCAAAAAATAGGAAAAAGGAAAATCAGACATGAGGGACCTAATCCTAGAAACCAGGTCAAATTTGTGATCCCTGAAGAAACAGAAATGGAAGATATTACAGAGTCCCAGGCCCAGAGGAAATAACTCTCTTAATCAGTTTGCCGCACTCCCTACTACTTATTGCCTCAAAAGAAGGCAATGAAAAAAATGTGCAATAAATACTGAAAGCTGCATTGACTTAGGGTTTAATCAGACTGGATGAGATCGTCAATGTGCTGTTCCTTAGGAAGCTGTTACATGTGTGTACTTACCTATGATGCAGAAGATAAAAACAAGGTTGTGTTTATTCTCTGAACCAATTTGTCAGAAAGACTTGACATAGATAGCATGGCTATCGCTCAAAGAAAGGAAGCCTGTGCTGTTTTAAGAATGTTTAAGGAAGAAACTTTCTCTTGTGGACCACAAGAGCTCAACTCAAGCCTTTTAGACATGTATGACCTGACAGAGCATGGTAACCTTCAACTTCAGTGTTTTTATTCTATAAGGAAAGAGATACTGAAGTTTGAAGAAGATAGAAGGTTTGATGAGGACATTGTGCAGACGAAATAACAAACAACAAAAGACAATCCCCAAATAGCTAATTTCCTCTTTTAATTCTTTATTCATGACAAAATTTCCCCTCTTCTCTAGCCAGCTTATGTTATTCATTCAGCTAGACTTCCCATATCAATTTTGTGATAATCTGAGTTAATTGCCAATGGCTGGCCATAAGTTGTTGAGTATTTTGAATGCTGTGGTTCTGTCATTCAGCCCAAAAAGTTTGGATAGGGAGTTGAAGGTTTTAGAAGCATGTAGAAAAGTGTTCAAAAATATGTATCATATCAGCACTTATCTGTCATGGGCAACCTGAAATGCCATCACTGCAAAGTTCTTGCTACTGGACTCTAGGTTTCTCAGATTTTTTTGCCTTGGGTTATATATATGTGACAATATTAATTCTAACAGACTGATGGCAGTTACTGGATACTTCTTTCTACCTGCTTTATTTTACACATACCTTTCAAATTCAATTTTCAGAAGAAAATGGGTTAATTTGCCCTGATTTTAAAATCATGTTGTAAAGAAAAACAATAAAAATTATCTGAGGATTTTTTCCTTGATCCCATTTAACTGTGTTTTCTTTCCAAATAATTAAAAGGTTCTGGAAAGAATATTGTATGTAGCTAACATGTCCTTACTGCCAAGGGGAATAAGATAGCAGACCGAACAGGTCATGTCCATTCTTACGTTCTCTGATTCACATGGATCTCTGGCAACAGGGTGGTGGATGCAAATGATTTTGTCTTTATTTTTCCAGAAAAGCATGATTTAATGAGAACTTGAGCACATAATTTATATTTTAATTATACATTTGTATTTCTATTCTGTTGAGATAGTTACAAATTATGGCACTGTTTGAGTTATTTTATTTATATTTTTGGTAGAATTAGATATTATATCCCATCTGTTGTTTTATGTTTCCTGGAATGACTGATTCCCTTGTTGGGGAGAGATTAACCAAAGAGTCATCAGAGGGTCATGAAAGCCAATTTCTAGCCACAGAAAGGGCTGGGGCATTTTTCAATGAGAACCACAGATGGGTTGACTATCAGTGCACATAGTTGTTCAACATATGTTTATTTCTAGAATTCCAGATTCCAGAGCTGGAAATGAAAAGGGCCTTCTGACCATGACAGTAACTTCCCACCTAAACATGTGGGATATGGGTCCAGGGGGAAGAAATACCAAGACCAGAAGGTAGACGTTGAAGCCAGAGTGAGGTTGCTGGAATTCTAACTCCCTTCCACGATGTGTGTGCTTGTGTTTGTGTGTGTACCAGTGCACATGCCCATGAGCACAATTTGCGAACGGTAGGTCATTCTCTGAGATTTCCCAAGTGTGAAAAAACTCACCCAACATTAGGAGAGAAAGTTCCATCATGCCATTATTGCAGGGCCATTCTGCCCCTTCCATTCCAGCTTTGTGCCGGCGATTATGTGGAGAAATCTGCCTTCTCATTGTGCACACTTAGTCTGATGTGATGACAGATCCTTTCAGGGTACCAAGGAAATATTTTATCCTCCTCAGTCCATGAGATGTATTATTTATTCTCGCCTGGAGGTGAATGATGTACTCAAAGATGGGGAGGATCATCATGTCGATAACAGATTCCTGGCAACCTTTTAGGAAGCCTTAAATTCACTTTTGATGTTTCATAGGCTACTTACTTGACTCAATTCCGTATTCCCTTATGCATGTTCATGTTGAAACAATGATGCTGAAACTGCATTTATGACATGGATTGTATAATTTAGATGATCTCATTGGTGTCCAAATGCACATGTAGTTGTTGTGTTTGAATATTGAATTGAGCGATGCATATGGCCCCATCATCTCCATTTCTTAGTTTCCCTCAGTTTTTTTCACAAATGGCATGGACAGAAAATAGGAATTTGGGCTTTCATGTCTTCTCTGAGCCTCCAATAGAGACCAATCACAGTTGAATTTATAAGCAAGTCACTAAATGCCTGCTTTCTGCCCAGTGTAGACTGTAGGGAAGCTGTTTATATCCTACTCCCTAGAACTTGTGAATGTTTTCTTACACGACAAAAGGAACTTTGTAGTTGTGATTAAATTAAGAGTCTTGATGTGTGGAGGCTATAAGGGATTAGCCAAGTGTGTCCAAACTAATCACATGAGTTTTTAAAATTGGAAAGGCTTTCCCATCTCTGGTGAGAGGGAGATGTGACTATAGAGAATGGTCTGAAAGATACTGACTTTGAAGACTTGGAGAATTTATTCCTTGCAGTTCTGTAAGTCAGAAATCTGACACAACATTGTTGTGTCTCTGCTCAGCATCTTACCAAACCACGAGGCAACGAATGCAAGGAACCTCTAGAAGATGGAAAAGTCAGAAAACAAATGCCTTCCTCCAGCCTCCAGAAGAAGCACAACCCTGACAACACCTTGATTTTAAACCAGTGAGACCCGTGTCAGGATTCAGACTTTCAGAACTATCATATGATAAACTGGTATTATTTTAAGTAACCGAGTTTTCGGTAATTTATTACAACAGGGATAGAAAAGTAATACAGGCAGTGACCTGGAGTGAGATGGAGGGGAAGTTAAAAAGGAAATTGCGAATCTGTAATAATATTTACAGGCTTTCTGACATAAATACGAATGTGTATATTAAATATAAAAACACAAAAGAATGTAGGCATAAAATTCAAATTTTAAAATAGTATTATTAGAACATACAATGTATTATATTGCAGGTAATGTAATATAATTAAAATAATATTATAGTATTATTACTAAATTCATAAGTGGTAATGGCCGGGTGTAGTGGCTCACACTTGTAATCCCAACACTTTGGGAGGCCGAGGCGGGTGGATCACTTAAGGTCAGGAGTTCTAGACCAGCCAGGCCAACATGGTGAAACCCCTGTTTCTACTAAAAGTAAAAATAAAAAAAAATAGCTGGTGGCGATGCACACCTGTAATCCCAGCTACTCGAGAGGCTGAGGCAGAGAATCACACGAACTCAGGAGGTGAAATTTGCAGTGAGCTGAGATCATACCACTGTACTTCAGCCTGGGCAACAGAGCCAGACTCCACCTTAAAAAAAACAAGGTAACAATGTATAAGTGGTGAAATTGGCAGTCTCTCCTACAAAATTGGGAGAGACAAGGGAATCTTTCTTTCTCCCTGGGAAGAGTAAATGATGATCTTTTATTCTCTTGGGAAAGAGTCAGATTTCTCAGGAACTAGTCTTTTCATTGTTGTTTATTATATTTTAACTAGATTTCCCTATACATTCTTGCTTATAGATATGCTATATTATAATACATTCCATTACTGTTTTAGTTTTCTGTTGTGACCTTAACAAATTCCTATATATATGGGAGCTTAAAACAATGCAAATTGATTATTTCACAGTTCTGCAGGTCAGAAGTCAGCTATGACATTGCTGCATCCTCTGCTTGGGGTCTCGTCAAGCTAAAATCAAGGTGTCCACCAGGCTGAGCTCTAATCCAGAGGCTCTGAGAGAGCATCCACTTTCAAGTTCATTTGAATTATCATCAGAAATCAGCTCCTGGTAATCATCAGAGTGGGGTCACTGTTTCTATGCTGGCTCTCATCTGGAGTTGTTCTCAGTTTCTAGAGGCCCCCCAATTTCTTCAGTTCTGGCTGCCTTTCTACATCTTCAAAGTTGGCAAAGATAGGCAGAATTCTTCTCATGCTGCAGATTTCTCTGGTCTCCCCTCAAACAACCTCTCTCTACTTTGTCTTCTGCCTCTGCTTCTAAGGGCTCACGATATTACATGGAGCCCACCCAAACCATCCAGAACCACCTTTTGCTGTGGTTTGAATGCGTCCCCCCAAAAGCGTGTGTCGGAAACTTAATTCCCAATGTGACCTTGCTGGGAGGTGGGGCCTAATGGGAGGTGTTTGGGTCCTGGAGGTTGCACCCTCATGAGTGGATTAATGTTGATTACAAATGGGCCTGGGGCTGTAAGTTTGGTCTCTTGCACTCTCTCACCTTCTCTTTGCCCTTTCACCGTGGGATGATGTAACAAGAAGGCCCTGGGCAGATGCTAGCTCATTGATTTTGGACTTCCAGCCTTCAGGACCTTGAGTCAATTAATTTCTGTTAATTATAAATTACCTATTCTGTTGTATTCTGTTATAGGAGCACAAAATGCACGAAAACACTTTCCTATCTGAAGGTCAATGAATTAGTAACCTTAATGATATCTGCAAAGTCCTTCTGGCCATGTAAGGTGACATCTTTCACGGATCTGGAAATTCAGGCACGGAATTCCTTGGGGACCACAATTACATTATATAACAATGTAGTGATATTAATATTATGAAATAAAGTATGGAGACCCAAAGAGCCAACCAGAGGCTAGGCAAAATTCAACTGTCACCTAAATCCTGCCTGGTGTCTTAGGAACCATGTCCTCAGGGCTGTCCACAGACAAGGCAGAGAAGGTGCACGCTAAAATGATCTGAACGATTAGAGAACATGAAGAAAGCAATAAAGTCAGCACTAAATAAGGTAATGCTTGAGACATTTCATACAGTGTGGTAATTGCATCTCCATTCAGAAGAGAGAACATATTATTTTACTCATATTGGGTCATTTTGATAGATTAAAAATTAAGCTCTCACTTTTCCTGTCTGTTTCCTTTCCTGCCCTTATCTTATAGATAAAAAGATCACGTAGATCTGTTCATGGTCTAACTCTCTGTGTATCTTTTTATTCCTTTAAGGAGTACAGTTATATATGCTCTTGGTCATCCTAGTTTTTCTTAAAATGTAATGTACAATTATAGGACACACATATTTTCAGTTTGGGTTTTGATTTTCATTTGCCCCCAAATAGTACAAAATTTAGTGCTGCTTATTTTTAAAGAATGTCTTTATGAGGTAATGTAATTTTAAATTGGAAGGAAACTATCATTTTTTGAACAACTCTTATGGGTCAGACTCATGGCAAATAATAGCTATTTGATCTTTGCAAGAAGTAGGTTGAATATATGTATTATTCCTGCTGTACAGATTAGGAACTACAGCTCAGATAAGTTATGTCATCTGTCCCAGATCACAGAGCTGTAAATGTTAGATTCTCTTTGATGAGTGAGTTCAAGACCAACCTATCCAAATCGCTGTCAGTCAGACTATACATGTATCTATTTCTATAAACTTTTCTCTATCCATCCATTCATCCATATATCCATCCATCCAACCATTCATCCATTCACCCTCTCAGCCTCACATCTATCTACCTATTTATCTACTAATTTGTCCATCCAGCCATCCAGCCATTTAGCCATCTTCCACCTATTCATTAATTCATTTGTCCCTTCATTCATCCATCTATCATCTATCCATCTATCTTCCATTCATTTGTCCATCTATTTATCCGTCCATCCACCCATCCATCCATTTATCCACTCAAACATCTATTTACCCACGCTTCTTCCCATCTGTTCACCTACTTATTCATTCATTTGTCCATCCATCCATCCATCCATCCTCCATCCATCCATCCTTTCTTCATCCATCCGTCTACCTACATTATAATTGTAAATAAATGTGTACATTAGGTATAAACTTTCTAAGTATATGTGTTCATTAGAAATAAACTTTTTAAATAAAATTGGTACAGTGAAAATGTAGTCTTGCATTTCTTTATACCCTAACTTACTATTTATAACACTTTTTATCCTGCTTGTGAGTAGCCATTTTTAATAGTTTGTCATCTAAATACTAAGCTAAGCCTTGATCATGTTTAGTTAACTGGTTGAAGTGTGTGTGTGTGAGTGTGTGTGTGTGTGTGTGTGTGAATGTCAGAGAGAGAGAGAGAGAGAGAGACATGAGGAGGCAGTCTGAGGTGGCAGTAATTATTTCTTCTAAGGCAGATCTTGATTCAGCTCTGGTTTGTGCTAGAATTAACCATTAGGAATATACAGAAGGGCCTCCACAGCATATTCAGAATTTAGGCAGCAGCTGAGTAGTAGAATTCTAGGCAGCTGAGGGGCAGAAGGACAAGCATTTTGCCCCAAGGCAGAACCCTATGGGTTCCATGCCTAGCTAAGTAGGGAGTGTATCCTGGCTTCTGGGGCAGATACTCCCTGGAAGGGCTTAGCTTCTCTATTGGGTTGTCCTTCTGCTGTAATCCTACAGCTCTGAAAATAGCTTCACATATATCCATCCTCATCTCTTTCACAGTTAGCTCTTTTGCTTCAAGATTCAGGAATTCCCAGTTGTCCCATCCTTCTCCTTTACCCCAAATGAAGACTCTGAGATTGCCGTTAACATGCCAGTTTAGAGAAAAATTACAAGTAGTGGCACTGGCCAACCTTTTTGTTTTTTGTTTACCACATTGCCTTTGCGTCCCACTGATAGGGAGACTTTCCCACTTCTTGTGAACTGTCCCCAACCTTGTCCTTTGTAGGTCCAAAGTAGAGGATGCTATTTGAGTTTTCCAGATTATCTTCCATTTGCTTTCTCCGAAATTACACCCATCTTTCAAAAGGAGGAGTTGTTGAGCTGCTTCTGGATGACCTCTTTAATTTGGGCCAATTTGCTCTAAACAGAATTTCTTTGTTGTTGTGTTGGTTGCATTTCTTGGTGCCATTTGCCAGTCTGAGGACAGCAATTATTTTTCTTCCCTCTTTTCTGTTTTCTTTGGTAATTTTTTTCAGTTTCTGTAGGTTTTGTTACGTGGAGCAGAGGGGATAAAGAGCTGTTTTTGGCCTGTTATTTTCCTCCAAATATTTGTATTTGTTTTTGTTGGTTTTCTTTTTAGCACATTTTGAGAGTCTTTGTCTGTTTAGGTGGGAGTTTAACCTTTTCCTGTTCCAACATAATGACATATATGATTGGCTTCACTTCTGTCTCCTTGCCTAATGAGTGATTTTAAAGCTGCCTTGCTAGTTCCTTTGTTTTGTCTTTTGTCATATGATTATGTCTTGCTTGTTTGGGTCTTTTCCAAAGATTAGAAGGCAGATTCTGCTTTGTAAAATGTACTTGTTGTTCTCTTTTACTATTTCAAGAAGGTTATTGAACTCATATTGCAAATCTACGGATAAAATGCTGAAAATGACTGGCACCTAGTAACTGTTCAATACATATTGGTATTTTCATTATTAATATCTAAATTTTTCAATATGATGAATGACATGGTATCTTTTAATTCTCACTATATGCAATGAGGAGAATTTGTCTTTTATTAACTTGTATTTTTCCAAATAGAATATTGAAACTACCTTTGAAAAAATTATAACTGAGAAAATTATGACAGTGAAAGGGATCTGACCTAACTGACTCCATCTTGTTTCTAACCTGTAAGCTGTTCTCGTTCATTCCTGCACATAAGCCAGACTAACTTTGGGAGGAACTTAGTTTATAGTTTAACTTTGAAACAAAGTCGGTCACAGCTCTTTCCGAAAACAAACCCCTTTCTTACCCAGGGACTAGACTGCCTTTTCAAGGCCACGAGATTAGAAATTATGGTTTAGGAGTCATACAGCTGGAGGTTGCAAGATTCTGAACCTCCTCAAATTGCTTCTGGGGATAACATCACTATTGTCAAACCTAAGATCAGTGCTTGAGGTATTTGGCAGACCCTGCACTGGATGGATCAGCTGGAACCACCCAGATCAATAAACTGGCTCATCTAATCTTGTGGCCCCCACCCAGGAACTGACTCAGCACAAGAAGACAGCTTTGACTCACTGTGATTTCACCTCAGACCTGACAAATCAGCACTTCCCACTTTCCAACCCCCTACCCACCAAATTACCCATAAAAGCCTTGATTCCCAATTTTTTAGGGAGACTGATTTGAGTAATAATAAAACTCCAGTCTCCTGTACAGAGGGCTCTGTGTGAATTAATTGCAATTTCCCGGTCTTGATAAATTGGCTCTTGTCTAGGCAGCAGGCAAGGAGAACCTGTTGGGTGGTTGCAATATGGGATTTTAAACTTAAAATATGTTTTATTTAGTTAAGTTGTAATATTTATACTCTCTTTCAACAATTTTGGCATCTACTTTATTTTGATAACTATACTTAAAATTCTTTTTTGTGCAAAACACTATGCTAATTTGGCTACAGTAGTAATCTCTAGTCTTGTATCTCTCAACTTTTGCATTCTTAAATTTTTCTTTGTGTTTCACCTCTTGATGAATTGAGATAGATTCTATTTGTGAGAAGTCTATTTGGTTATAAAAAATGAATCCTTAGATATTTGAGAATGGTTTTCCTCTTGCTTCTACTTATGATACACTTCTCGGTTGGACATAAAATTCTTTTGTCACTAACTTTTCTACTTTAAAAGAAAAAAGACATTTCAAATTCAGGATTCTGTATGAGATATATGAGTACCACATAATTCTGACTTCTTGTGGGTAATCTGTTTTTCTTCTCATTTTTTTTCCTGCCTGAATGCTTGAAGGATTTTTCCCCCCATATCATTTTACTTCAGAAAATGAAAACTTCTGATTACATCTTAGTGTGAGAGAATCCTTCTCAGCCTCCGGGTTGATGTTGTATTCCCTTGTTTTTACTTTCTTCTTTTCTTAGATCCGTGTTGGTTTTCACTTTTTTTCTTTATCATTTGAATAAAGAGAGATTTATCTAGGCCTGATGTGTGCCAAGAGACGGGGTATGTGGCTTTATCTTAGCTCTTCTTTCTGCTTGTTGGAGTGGAGGTTTTTGAGATTCACACTCAGGGGTGTATTTTCTGGTACTGACAGGCATTCCCTCATGCAGGGCTAGAGTTTTCTGTGAAGCTCTTCTTATCTCATTACTAGATTATTTTTCATTTAACATTCTGGATTAATGTGGTGAATCCCTCAGCTCCCCAGTTGCATGAAAACTGGAGTACTGCCTCCCTCAACCCAGCCAGCAGCCGAGATCCTGAACTCACCTCCTAGGACCTTCTGAGCTACTGAAAGCCTCCTTGTACCTCTTACTCAGTGACTTACCTGAGAGTTGCCATCTCTGAATGTAGAGGAGCTGGGGTGGGAGGTGGAAAGGATCAATAATCTGTCTTAAAAAGCAACAATATCCTGACTTTAAAATGGGCTCAAGGCGATAACAGACACCTCACCAAAGAAGATATGTAGATGGCAAATAAGCGTATGAAAGGATACTCTATATAACAGGTTGTCAGGAAAGTGCAAATTAAAACAATAGGAGACCACTACATGCCACACTTGCTAGAATGGGCAAAATGCAGAACACCAACAGTACTAAATGCTGGTGAGGATGTGGAGCAACAGGAACTTTCATTCATTGATGGTGGGAATGCAAAATGGAACAGCCAGTTTGGAACACAATTTCTTATAAAACTAAACATACTCTTATAAAATAAATACACTCTTATCCTACGATCCGGCAATCACAATTTCTATGGTGTTTATCCAAAGGAGTTGAAACTTGTATCCACACAAAATCCACACATGGATGTTTTCGGCAGATTTATTCATAATTCTAAGAAGTAGAAGCAACCAAGATGTCTTTCAGTAAGTGTCTTAATCTATTCAAGCTGCTATACCAATGACAAACCCATAGATTTTGTGGCATTTAAACAACATGAATTTATTGCTCACAGTCCTGGAGACTGGAAGTCCAAGATCAAGTCATGGCAGATCTTACATCAGGTGAGGGCGTTTCCGGTTCATAGATGGCAACTTCTTCCTGCACCTGAGTGCACTAATCTCTTTCATGAGATTCCACCCTCATGACCTCATCACCTCCCCAAAACTCCAACCTCCTAACATCATCCCTTGGGGGTTAGATTTCGACACAGGAATTTTTAGAGGGACACAAACATTCAGTCCATATCAGTAGGTGAACATGTAAATAAACTGTGATACAACCAAAAATGAAATATTGTTCAACACTAAAAAAAAAAAAATAAGCTATCAAGCCATGAAAAAACATGCAGCAAACTTAATGCATATGACTAAGTGAATGAGTCAATTGGAAAAGCTTACATAGTGTATGAGCCCAGCTCTATGACACTGTGGACAGGGCAAACTTATGGAGAGAGTAAAAAGAGCTGTAGTTAGGGGGAGAGATGAATATGCAGAGAACAGAGGATGTGTAGGGCAGTGAATCTACTCTGTATTATACTCCAGTGGTGGATCCGTGTCATGATACATTTGCCCAAACCTATAGAATGTACATCATCAAAAATGAACCCTCATGTAAACTATGGACTCTGGGTAGTAATGATGTGTCCGTGGAAGGTCATTGATTACAACAAATGCACCACTGTGGTGGAGAATGTTGATAGTGGAAGAGGCTGTGCATGTGTGGGTGCTGGGGGTAGGTGAGAATTCTCTGTACTTTCAAATGAATTTTACTGTGAATTTAAAAGTTTTCTAAAATATGTGTACACACACACACATACATACATATATATGTATATAAAACAACAATGTCATAAGTTTGTGTGTGTAGGGGACGTTGTTATCCATTTTCTGTTCCATGTGAATCCTGAACCAGTAGACAAACAAGTATGCAATGTGCATGGATCTCACTTATTTTAGCTGTCATCTTTGTTCCAGTATGTATTGTAAACTAGGTGTTGGCTATGAAAAGGTGTTGCAAAAAGGACTCATCACAGATGTACACGAATATGTATTTATGAGCTGTAAAATACTAGTTCCCCAAAGATGCCTGTAGCATCTTTCCTGTGGCAGCAGCAGGAAATTAATGCATGTGTATATGCCTATTGATAGAAAACCCTGTTAGTGCATGCATTTTTAAAGCACAGAGCTGAAAGTCGAAACATTCTCCTCTCTGACTTAAAATGGTGCCTGATCCCCATGCCGATACAGTATTAATGCATGTGTTACTCACAATAATAATGAAAGAGAACTTCATTTAGTCCTGCAAAAATCCAGTATGAATTGTAGATAAACTGCTTGAAGTGTGTATCTTCCTTTGAGCTGTGTATCAGATTTCAGATGAACCTGCAAGTGACAATATACAGGCTCTTCTGAGGTTAGGCTACTCAACAAGGATGCAGAAGTTGACAGAAAAGGGTGGCTTCAGAGTGTAGAGTGGATGGCAGTGCTTCTCAATGGGACTTTTCTTTGCTTCCATCCCTTGCTTGGAAAGCACATTTGTGGACAAAATTCTGCACAGGTGTGGATTTGCTCTAGTTAGAAAGAGGTAGAATTTTTGCTGTGCACTTTTAAGGCAGGAAAATAGGGTCTGGAGGCAGGGAACATAGGGCCAATTCACACTTCAGCTATGACAGGAAATATCCTCTCCATTGGGCGAACTCCCAGTAAATGACTTTGTAACTTTCTTCATCCTCTCCATTTACATACGGCATACACCAAATAACCAATAGAATCCTCTAAAGGGTATTTAAACTTCCAAAATTCTGTAACAGGGCCTTTGAGCTCCTATGCTCAGGCCCACTTCCACACTGTGGAGTGTACTTTCATTTTCAATAAATCCCTTCATTGCTTCCTTGCTTTGTTTATGCATTTTGTCCAATTCTTTGTTCAAGACGCCAAGAACCTGGACATCCTCCACCGGTAACACCTTACTTTTCATAATAATGAGCTGGGTCACCAAACCAGAAGGATTTACACTAACAACACTGAGGTTTATGTAAGGAAGTAATTGGACAATGCAGGATCCAAATGCAACCTCAGCCCAGACACATTTTTGTTTGAGAGTAGAAGGTAGAGTCACCACTTAAGCATCCCTGAAAAAGAGTTGAGCATCCAGCTGTCTGGAGAGCTGTGTCCATGACAATCCCTAACAATCACTGCTTCCATGACACCTACAGTGTGCTGGCCTCTGTCTTAAGTCTATGCTGCTGAACAGTCTCAGAGGGGTGAGGTTCCTGCCCTCCTAGAGCCCACAGACAGTTAAGGGGACTTCACCCCAGTTTCTCCAGGAGTTTATGGTTAATCTGTGGTTTTCCTTTTACATGGATGGAGCCCACCTCAGCTCAAGGAGGCCTGCCTGCCTCTGTAGACTCCACCTCTGAGGACAGGGCATAGCTAAACAAAAAGCAGCAGAAACCTCTGCAGATGTAAATGTCCCTGTCAGACAGCTTTGAAGAGAGCAGTGGTTCTCCCAGCATGGAGGTTGAGATATGAGAATGGACAGACTGCCTGCTCAAGTGGGTCCCTAACCCATGAGTAGCCTAACTGGGAGACATCCCCACTAGGTAGGTGTAGACCAACACCTCACATGACTGAGTATACCCCTGAGACGAAGCTTCCAGAGCAAGAATCAGACAGCAACACTCGCTGTTCAGCAGTATTCTATCTTCTGCAGCCTCTGCTGCTGATACCCAGGCAAACGGAGTCTGGAGGGGACCTCAAGCAAACTCCAACAGACCTGCTGCTGAGGGTCCTGACTGTTAGAAGGAAAACTAACAAACGGAAAGGACACCCACACCAAAACCCCATCAGTACATCACCATCATCAAAGACCAAAGGTAGATAAAACCACAAAGATGGGGAAAAAGCAGTGCAGAAAAGCTGGCAATTCAAAAAATCAGAGCACATCTCCCCCTCCAAAGGAACGCAGCTCATCGCCAGCAATGGAACAAAGCTGGATGGAGAATGACTTTGATGAGTTGAGAGAAGAAGGCTTCAGTCGATCAAACTTCTCAGAGCTAAAGGAGGAACTATGTAACCAACGCAAAGAAACTAAAAATCTTGAAAAAAGATTTGACGAATGGCTAACTAGAATAATCAATGAAGAGAAGACCTTAAAAGAACTGATAGAGATGAAAACCATGACACGAGAACTATGTAACAAATGCACAAGCTTCAGTAACCAACTCGATCAACTGGAAGAAAGAGTATTAGTGATTGAAGATCAAATGAATGAAATGAAGCGAGAAGTGTAGAGAAAAAAGAGTAAAAAGAAATGAGCAAGGCCTCCAAGAAATATGGGATTATGTGAAAAGACCAAATCTATGTCTGATTGGTGTGGCTGAAAGTGACAGGGAAAATGGAACCAAGTTGGAGAACACTCTGCAGGATATTATCCAGGAGAACTTTCCCAACCTAGTAAGGCAGGCCAACATTCAAATTCAGGAAATATAGAGAACGCCACAAAGATACTCCTCGAGAAGAGCAACTCCAAGACACATGATTGTCAGATTCACCAAAGTTGAAATGAAGGAAAAAATGTTAAGGGCAGCCAGAGAAAGATCGGGTTACCCACAAAGGGAAGCCCATCAGACTAATAGCAGATCTCTCAGCAGAAACTCTATAAACCAGAAGAGAGTCGGGGCCAATATTTAGCATTCTTAAAGAAGAATTTTCAACCAGGATTTCATATCCAGCCAAACTAAGTTTCATAAGTGAAGGAGAAATAAAATCCTTTACAGACAAGCAAATGCTTAGAGATTTTTGTCACCACCAGGCCTGCCCTACAAGAGATCCTGAAGGAAGCACTAAACATGGAAAGGAACAACCGGTACCAGCCATTGCAAAACCATGCCAAATGTAAAGTCCATCAATGCAAGGAAGAAACTGCATCAACTAACGAGCAAAATAACCAGCTAATATCATAATGACAGGATCAAGTTCACACATAACAATATTAACCTTAAATGTAAATGGCTAAATGCTCCAATTAAAAGACACAGACTGGCAAATTGGATAAAGAGTCAAGACCCATCAGTGTGCTGTATTCAGGAGACCCATCTCACATACAGAGACACACATAGGCTCAAAATAAAGGGATGGAGGAAGATCTACCAAATGGAAAACAAAAAAAGCAGGGGTTGCAATCCTAGTCTCTGATAAAACAGACTTTAAACTATCAAATATCAAAAAAGACAAAGAATTCCATTACATAGTGGTAAAGGGATCAATTCATCAGGAAGAGCTAACTATCCTAATATATATGCACCCAATACAGGAGCACCCAGATTCATAAAGCAAGTCCTTAGAGACTTAGACTCCCATACAATTATAATGGGAGACTTTAACACTCCACTGTCAACAGTGGACAGATCAACGAGACAGAAAGTTAACAAGGATATCCAGGAATTGAACTCAACTCTGCACCAAGCGGACTTAATAGACATCTAGAGAACTCTCCACCCCAAATCAACAGAGTATACATTCTTCTCAGCACCACATCGCACTTCTTCCAAAATTGACTGCATAGTTGAAAGTAAAGCACTCCTCGGCAAATGTAAAAGGACAGAAATTATAACAATTGTCTCTAAGACCACAGTGCAATCAAACTAGAACTCAGGACTAAGAACTCAATCAAAACCACTCAACTACATGGAAACTGAACAACCTGCTCCTGAATGACTACTGGGTACATAACGAAATGAAGGCAGAAATAAGATGTTTTTTGAAACCAATGAGAACAAAGATACAACATACCAGAATCTCTGGGACACATTTAAAGCAGTGTGTAGAGGGAAATTTATAGCACTAAATGCCACAAGAGAAAGCAGAAAGATCTAAAATTGACACCCTAACATCACAATTAAAAGACTAGAGAGGCAAGAGCAAACACATTCAGAAGCTAGCAGAAGGCAAGAAATAACTAAGATCAGAGCAGAACTGAAAAAAATTCAGTGAATCCAGGAGCTGGTTTTTTGATAGATCAACAAAATTGAAAGACCACTAGCAAGACTAATAAAGAAGAAAAGAGAGAAGAATCAATAGATGCAATAAAAAATGATAAAGTGGATATCACCACCGATCCCACAGAATACAAACTACCATCAGAGAATACTGTAAACACCTCTACACAAATAAACTAGAAATTTAGAAGAAATGGATAATATCCTGGACACTTACACTCTCCCAAGACTAAACCAGGAAGAAGTTGAATCCCTGAATAGATCAATAGCAGGCTCTGAAATTGAGGCAATAATTAAGAGCCTACCAACCAAAAGAAGTCCAGGACCAGATGGAT